>NC_041384.1:421244399-421254821 GCF_002162155.2 Triticum dicoccoides
CGGACAGGGAGGCCGGCTTATAAAGCCCCCCCCCCCTAGGCGAAGTCCCGCTCGGGTACGGCCCGGAGTCGGTTTGACCTTTTTTTTAAATAATTCAGTCATGGAGAAAAAGAAAGAAAAGAAATACGAAACAGACTGCAAAAATCCCGAAATAAATTTTCCCCGTCCTCTAAAAATATGTCGGACAAGGTAAACATTTATTTGGGCCTAAAATGCAATTTTGAAAAACTCGTATTTTTCCTATGCAAATAAAATAGCAATAAAATCCGAATAAAATCAAATATTTGATTTTAATATTTTTCCTCCAATATTTCATTTATTTTGGAGAAGTCATATTATCTCCTCTCATATCTTTTAGTATGAAAATATTTTGAAGAGAAAAATAATAAAACCAATTATCCTCGTTTCGATATTTGATAAAATTCAAATATGAAAACGGTGAAATCCCCAACTCTCTCCGAGGGTCCTTGAGTTGCTTAGAATTTCGAGGACCGCGAAACAAAATGCAACAAAATATGATATGCATGTATGACCTATGTATAATATTCCAAATTGAAAATTTGGGATGTTACATTTCGGGCGGTTACTGCGAGTATCCCCGCTTCGTTTGATTTGTTGCAAAAAAAGAGTGCACGTTTACCATGCCAACTCAATTCGAATCCATTTTGTATTATTATTTTCGGGCAGGATCCATTTTGTATTCGAATACAAATCTATATACATCATTTTTTCAATATACTTTCAAATGCACAACAAAGAATTCTGCTCCTTTATATATTTACAAATGCAATGATATCAAACTCATAAGGTTAAATTCAAAAATTTTAAAACAAATTTTGTTCAACTTTGAATTCAAATTTTTTAAACCAAATTATGTTCATCTCAAATGTATGGATTGGTAATATCAATATATTAAATAATAGATACGTGCACAAATTCAACTTAGTATGCATGTTTGATAGATCAATTTTGGTTCGAGTATGAATTACATGTACCATCATCTGGAATTCAAATTTTGGAATGCCTTTTATGTTGACATCTTATATACACACTGAAAGTGCATTTTATCGACTAGAGTGGACATGAATAGGCGATTTTTACAAATTCGTCACTTAGGAAATTCAACTTGAGGAATTTCATAAGCAACAAACTACAAGCAATGGAATAAGTACTCGGGTGCATGCATAACAAAGCTGTAGCATAGTCATCATGATGAAATGAAACATACACAGAGCACAGGTAGCATGTAAATAGGATAAGCAGCCTGAAGACCATGTGACTGAAGAATTAGGATTGAGGAAATTGAGAAAGTCTTCAGTCAAAGTCTTCAAACAGTAACGATAAATTTCATCAACACATGAATGAGGAAATGAAAGGGTTGAGGAAATAGAACCAGTAGCTTGGTGAAGACGATGATTTGGTAGACTAGTTCCAACTATTGTGACAGTTGTACGTCTGGTATGTAAACCTGAGGACACACAGCCCCGGACACACAGCCCTCACGGAATTCTCCTGGAGCTAAGGTCACACAGACCTCGCCCAATCACTCGTGCTAAGTCTTCAGGTGACTTCCAAACCTTCACAGACTCGGTCACTCGATGATCCACAATTCCTCTTGGATGCTCTAGACCATGACGCCTAACCGTCTGGAGGATGCATAGTCCTCAAAGGTAACAAGCGTCGGTTCCACACAAGAACAATCTCTTCAGTGATGCTCAATCACTTTGGGTTGTAGGTGTTTGGGTTTGCGTTTTCCTCACTTGATGATTTTTGCTCAAAGTTCTCGGAGGATGGGATGCTCTCTATGACAAGTGTCAATTTCTCTCGGAGCAGCCAACCAACTAGTGGTTGTAGGGGGCGGCTATTTATAGCCTAGGAGCAACCTGACATGATAAGACATAAATGCCCTTCAATTATATGACCGTTAGGCGGGTAGGATATTCTGGAACAGCTGGCGCGAAGCACAGCAACAGTCGGAAGTTTGAGCTCTCAAATTCCTCAGGGCTATCATGTTCCTCACTTGTAGGCAATCTGCACTGGCGAATTCTTAACTCCTCAGTCAGAACAAATTCCTCATAGAACAGAAGATCTTCGTCTCTGTCACTGAAGAAATTGATTGAACTGTATGAGATTTCTAATGGCTTCACTAAAAAGGATTGGGTAGGTGTAGGATTTTGAGATGAGCATCACTTGGAAACTTTTTCTTAGTTTTACCTCGACCCCCTTTAACAGTATGGTGTTTCCTATGACTCAAGAAAGAGAAAATTAAACTACGAAAACAAAAGTCTTCACGCTTCATAATCCTCACATCAATATCAAAGTCTTCAAGGTCACACCAATTTCCTCAGTTTGAAAGTCTTCAAGAAAACCAAAGTCTTCAACTGAAGACATTCATTTTTAGGGGTCGACTTTCTTCGTAAATATCAAACTCCTCAGAGACTTATAGAGCATGTGTACACTCACAAACACATTAGTCCCTTAACCTATAAGTCTTCAATACACCAAAATCACTAAGGGGCACTAGATGCACTTACACGCACAACTAAATATTTTAATCTCGTTTCATGCCCATCTCTCTCTAGGTCTCTCTCGTGTGCTCCTTCATGTATCTATCACTCTCTTTCTCCATCTCACCCGCATGCTCACTACATGCTTCTCCCTTTTTTTGCAAACACGGTCTCTTGTCGTCTCCCTCAAGAAGTGTCACACTCTCTCTATCTTCATAGATTACACGATTTTCATTATCTCTCATGTCTCTATCATTCTATGGTATCACTATAGCTACCTAACCTTGCTTTTTCACCTCCACACACGCACTCTCACTCGTCTTTCACTTTGCCTTTCTCTCCAGGGTTCTCTCACCCTATATATTCCTAGATATGACTCCTACCACTAAAATGACCTCCCCTGCACACACACACCGTTTGTTGGGGTCTCCTTCCCGTCTTCATCTCCATTCCAAAACTAACATCATTCATTTGTATACCGATCAGACAAACTCTCTCTCTCTCTCTCTCTCTCACAACTCCCGCTTTGGATCCCCCTACTGACTACCGTCTTTCTCTCACACACACAAAACTCTCCTTTCGCACCCCCGACTCGCATCACTCTCACAAACTTTGATCGAACAACCTCTAGATAGGTTTATCCATCTACCGCACCTTTTCGCTCCTTGTACCTATGTAGATTTTTCCGTCCCTTCTTGAGACACGCCCTCTCATCATGCACACGCACACTATTGCCTCATTTTATGGTAATACCTCTCGCACTTTGTGTCTTTGTCACACACACACAGACTCTTTCCTCCTCTCTTCCTCTTTCTCTCTCACACACATGGGCTTTTGCAACAATGTCCTACTTCTCGAATCTTGAAACCTACCACATTCTGTTACCTCTTGAGCATGCGTTGGTTTTCCGTTGAAGAGGAAAGGGTGATGCAACAAAGTAGCATAAGTATTTCCCTTAGTTTTTGAGAACCAAGGTATCAATCCAGTAGGAGACTACATGTAAGTCGCCTAGTACCTGCACAAACAATCAAGAACCTTGCAACCAACACGATAAAGGGGTTGTCAATCCCTTCACGGCCACTTGCAAAAGTGAGATCTGATAAGGATAATAAGATAAATATTTTTGGTATTTTTGTGGTATAGATTGGAAAGTAAAGATTGCAAAATAGAATAAATAGTAAACTAGAATTGTAGATGAGAAACTTATACGATGTAAAGCAGACCCGGGGGCCATAGGTTTCACTAGTGGCTTCTCTAATGATAGCATATATTACGGTGGGTGAACAAATTACTGCCGAGCAATTGATACAAAAGTGCATAGTTATGATGATATCTAAGGCAATGATTATGAATATAGGCATCACGTCCGTGTCAAGTAGACCGAAACAATTCTGCATCTACTACTATTACTCCACACATCGACCGCTATCCAGCATGCATCTAGAGTATTAAGTTCATAAGAACGGAGTAACACATTAGGCAAGATGACATGATGTAGAGGGATAAACTCAAGCAATATGATATAAACCCCATCTTTTTATCCTTGATGGCAACAATACAATATGTGCCTTGCTGCCCCTGCTATCACTGGGAAAGGACACTGCAAGATTGAACCCAAAGCTAAGCACTTCTCCCATTGCAAGAAAGATCAATCTAGTAGGCCAAACTAAACCAATAATTCGAAGAGACTTGCAAAGATATCAAATCATGCATATAAGAATTCAGAGAAGAACCAAATAATATTCATAGATAATCAAATTCGTAAACCCACAATTCATCAGATCTTGGCAAACACACCGCAAAAAGAGTATTATATCGAATAGATCTCCAAGAACATCGAGGAGAACTTTGTATTGAGAACCAAAGAGAGAGAAGAAGCCATCAAGCTAATAACTAGGGACCCGAAGGTCTGTGGTAAACTACTCACACATCATCGGAAAGGCTATGGTGTTGATGTAGAAGCCCTCCATGATCGAATCCCCCTCCAGCAGATCGCCGAAAAAGGCCCCAAGATGGGATCTCACGGGTACAGAAGGTTGCGGTGGTGGAAAAGTGGTTTCGTGGCTCTCCTGGATGTTTTTAAGGTACATGGGTATATATAGGTGAAAGAAGTCCATCGGTGGAGCTCGGTGGGGTCCATGAGGGTGGGGGCGCGCCTATCCCCCCTGGGCATGCCCCCCTGCCTCGTGGAAGCTTCACGGACTTCCAAACTTATACTCCAAGTCTCTTGGGTTGCATTTGTTCCAAGAAAGATCCTCACGAAGGTTTGGTTCCATTTGGATTCCGTTTGATATTCCTTTTTTGCGAAACACTGAAATAGGCAAAAGACAGCAATTTGCACTAGGCCTTTGGTTAATAGGTTAGTCCCAAAAATAATATAAAGGTGCATATTAAAGCCCATTAAACATCCAAAACAGATAATATAATATCATGGAACAATCAAAAATTATAGATACGTTGGAGACGTATCACATTCCTCCCTTATCTCATCAAAACAGCCAATGGAATATATTTTGAGTGAAACATAAGATATTTTTGGTGATATATGTATATCAAAATATTTTTTTGTCAACTCTTATAAAAAACTGAGTTGGTGATGATGGCGTGCCTGCCATCCTGCTATATATACAACCTGATCTATATCTGACAGATAGAAAGCAAACTATGGAAATTTTAAAAAAAGATACCCGCACCCCTCTCTGCATGCAGATAAGCCCTTCCCTCGTTAATCTCTCTCTCCCACAAGATAAACAACTCGTATAAATGGATCTTGATGTTCCATGCAATGCATGGGCCTCTTACTAGTGTATATCAAAACTTGACAGTTTCGTGAATATGTATTACTCTACTTTGGATGCATTGCAACGCATTGGCACATTGCCTTAATGTATTATTTTTTGGACACCAGACCAATGCTGCAGTACATATACGAAGTGAAGAGGCGCATGCACACAGTCTGTCTCTCGCTGTCTCGCACACATGAGAGTAACGTGAGGCACGGTAAAAAAATAAACCCATAGGTGCATGATTGCTACACGCGCGGGTACCGGGTACGTGGTGGAGCGCACCTTCGTAGGAATGGTTAGCTCGCGTGATAATTTGGTCAGTAGGAGTTGATGGTCGGGGACCACAAGTGAACGACCTGGAGGTGGTGGCTCACCAGTCACCACTGATCGAGTTGCCACGTTTAAAATATCATTTTTTAGCGGGGTAAGAGTTCCGATTTTCAATGGCCCGTTATACTATTTTTTAGAACGATCGGTATGGAGCGAAAATGGAATTCATCACTACTACCTCCGCCCTGGTTTACTAGTCCCCATCATATTTTGGGTCAATGTTTGTCCACGAATTTTACTTGTTAAATGTCAATGCAAAATAAATTTTCTTATACCCAAACAAAAAGGACCGAAGGGAGTGATTGCTCTCACACGGACGCGACCTCTCACTAGCGCATGCATTGAGCCAGTGCACCGGCGAAGAGGGCCCCACATGCTGCATGCCAGGCTGAACACACCTCCTCGCCGCATTCAACCAGCTTCAGACTGCCCCGCCTACCTCCATTGATTATGCGCGTGTGCCGGCAACACGTCGTTCTGTGAGCCGACCGACATTTTAGAACACAACGCCGATTGGCTCGTCTCGTCCACCCGCTATTTTAATGAGGCCAGACTCCTAGAAAGAACCGCACCACACCGCCGCTCCCCATATCCTCCTTGCACCATTTTCTCCACACTCTCCATAGCATCCGGTGAGCACGAAGACGAGTTCTCTGACATAAAAACCGGCTGGGTGCCCCGACGAGCCAGGAAACTTGCTGCCCACCTCCCTCCCCACCCCAGGGCATTAGTACCATGGGCGAGGTTGCAGGCGGGAAAGTGGAGGAGCAAGCCGCCGCTCCAAGATGGCCCCTAGTGCATCAACTCGACGCTCAGCCTGCTCATAAAGGGGTGGCAAGTTGCTGTATGCCGGCACACGGGGGACGACGGTGTCCAGTGCACCGTGGCTGGCCGTGCCGTCTAACACAAACATTGGCGGAACCGCGACATGCCTGTGGAGGTGGCCAACACGTCCGTTGCCACCGCCAACACCGAGGAATAATAGACCATGTGAGCTGCCTCCGCTCGGAACCCATGAAGGTTATGACCACCGTTTCGCCAGCATAGACACCTGGTGTGTTGCCCGGTTTGGCTCAAAACATCATAGACCCTAGCCGCGGCCGGCATTAGAAATTATAGCTACTTCCAGAAGTTATTCACGTTTAGTTAAAAAAAAGTCCAAAATATAATTAATTTCGTACGGTCTTGTATTGTTGTGCTCGCACTGGTAGTAAGAACTAGAGATTTTTCTTTATTTATAACTCTCCTCACTTTTTTTGCTTTGAAATAAATCATGGTTGTGGACATTATCTATGAATGTGAAGATATCTGTGAACATGAGTTTGATGTGGAAGTTGAACTTGGAATGTTGGGCTTGCGTGTGAACTGTACCATGTTCAATGGTTTGTCTGTTATTGGTTGGAAAGTAATGGCTGTTATTACATGACCCAAAAAAGATATATTTTGTGGCACATCTCGGCATCACAGACTTACATACATCTCAGTAGATGCATGGATAACATGCATGCTGATTGGATAAACATTTGAACCCTATTATGAATGAAAATTTGCATTGACAAGAATTTTAGATAGCTGGAGACGCCTAGCCTGCTCTGCCTCTGCTAGCTTCTTTCTGGCTTCTTCCATCTCTTCTTTGGCTCGGGTGAAGAGAGTATCTGATTGCTCTTTTTGCTTCTTTAGGAACTCAGATACATTCTCAAGGGCTACCACACACTTTCTTTTAGCCTTTACTAGAGCAACGAGGACACAAATAGTTGACGACTCCGCCAGGCTTGTGAGTAATTCAACATCATCTGGGAATTTGCACCTTGTGTCTAATCCGACATCATTGGGGAAATGGAACCTTGTGTGTAATCCAGCCACATTTTGGAAACGTGGTCTCGAGGTTTACCATACTTCCCTCCTCGCAGGAACTGCTTCTTGACATGTAGAAGTTACTTATTTTTTAGATCAATAGTCAGAGCTCCCGAGATCCATTAAGTAGAAGCCCGACGAATAGGACTAGGATAAGTGAATTAAAAAGGAGAAATATAAAAACAGACTGCAAGGTGAGAACACCCACTTCCTACATCAAGCTAAAAAAGGAAAGCATTAGGACAATTAAGACTATGCTTATTACATATCAAGCAGAGCTAGCTTATAGAAACTACGACATATACTTCGAAGAACACAAGGCTAAAAGAAATAGAAAAACTAGCAGAGAGGTGCACTAAGCCAAGGGTTGCTGCGGCAAAACAACCAGCAACCAGATGATCTCCAGGGTGGCTGTAGGCGCATATGACTAACTATCTACAACACCAAATTACAAAAGATTCATCCTAAGGCATGGTGGGTCCACTGAGTAAATTGAGATCGTACAAATGATTGAGATTCCTAATCAAGTGTACATGAAATTGTTTGTCTCGCCTGTTATTGTTTAATAATCTACCACACCGCTGGATTGCATGGCAAGAACCCTAGCCAAGCAAACAACATGGTTTGACGTTGTTTTCGGCTCGGGGCATGCCCAGGGCCTGGCCTGGTCCTATTTTCACTACTGCTGCCAGACACATACCATGTCGAAGTTTTCCAAAAATGATCAAAAGAGGGGGCATCCTCCGATTTCATTAACGAAACCATCAAGGACACATAAAACATCCACCACAGCTAGTCAGGTTCTTAATGTCAAAGTAATTCAAAGGTTGTTACTACTTACCAAAGATCGTTTTACAGGTTCGGTGCAACTCCTCTTTAACTTGTGATGTTCCCTGAAGATGTCCCCAACAACTCGTATTTGGTCTTCATTGCTCCTCTGCATGTTTGCATTCATAGTTTTAAAATCTCAACATGGCAAAAAAATATAGTAATACTCACACAACTTGAGGGCAACATTAAAGCACTCATCTGCCATGTTAGCACGAGTGATTTTTAATATCCTACTATGTGGCTCTTCAACTTTGCTAGAACTACATTGTGGTTTCATTTTGAGTGAATAGAATAGGGGGATCACCTCCCTGCTATTCTAAAAAAACTTTCCATCATTTGTGACACTACTAGTTACACATGAGAACCTACCCAAGCACAACGAAATACAGGAGCGACGCACAATTTCAAGATGATATTCTGTTAGACAATGCAAGCTATAACCAGTTGCTTTTATGGGAACAATAGTAGCCAGGAAATTTGAAGGGTAGGTATGAACATAATCGGAACTGCACGTGTACTGCTAAGAGAATCAATATACACATTACAAATCGAGGAGGAGTGCGAAGGCCGCAGCGGCGTCTGTGCATCAAGGTCGGCAATGGGAGTTAGTTCATTGCCGACGACGGTGGTGCTGCTGCGCTTGGCATCGACTTCCGGGAAGCAGATCTGAGATAATGGAAGACGACACCGGCTGACCGGCTCCAGTGTGGCATACGACATAGTCGATGAAGTACATGCGCTGCGGTGGACGAGTGCGCTGATGAATAATGGGAGGGGCACGAAGGTGCTGCAGTGCCGTGGAGAAGTCTAGTTTGCGGCGGGGATTGAAAAAGGGGAGTAATGAGGAGCACTCTGGGTGCCGGAGTGGGGTTGGATGGGTGGGTGGGTCAACATGAAGTTACCAGAATGGCCCCCGACCAAACAGTATCCATTGGCCTGTTCGACCAAAGGTACGATTTTGAGTCGCGGGAGATCACGATGGAAGCGGGAGATTTTGCCGCCGACCTGAAAATTGTAACACTGTACTACTCCTATTCCCCGTCTGGCATGTTGGGTGATTGGGATGAACATCTAGGAGTATTGTACTCCCTCCATTTTTATTTACTCTGCATATTAGGTTTGACTAAAGCCAGACTTCCTAAAGTTTGACCAAGTTTATAGAAAAAATGTAAACATTTACTATAACATATCTATATGATGTGAAAGTACATTCAATAATGAATCTAATGGTATTGATTTGTTATTGTATATGTTAATATTTTTGTTTATAGACTTTGTCAGAGTTTACAAAACTTGACTTTGACCAATGCTAATACGCGAACTTAAATAAAAATGGAGGGAGTACACATCTGTTTTCTTAGTTCGTCGTGGCATTAATTATTCATTCTAATTATGAAATAAATATATTAAGCTACTGACTTTGAATGTAATGGTTTATACAATTCAATATTTAGATTGTTGAATTCCAAGATGAATACCAGGTCCATAGTACTTCACAATATGGTCAAACTCATATAATCCAACTCAAATGAAAATCTAAATGCATTTCATAGTTATTAATTTGTTCGATGCAACAAAACAAACCATAACTCTACATGATCCAGTCTAAAGCAATTTCCCGAACACATCCCAGTGTGTTAATGAAACGTAGTGAGTCTATGAAGATGGAGCAATGGTGGGAGAGAGATGCGTGCACTCAACACACAAGATATACACCTAGTGGAAGAAAGAGACAGAGGACAAGAAAGATTGTATATATGTGAGCGAGAGAGTAGGAGAGAAGCCTCGAGGGAGAGAGAGGAAGTGTGCGAGAGAGGGATATATATGTATACGAAGGAAGAAGTTAAGTCTGTGAGAAAGATGGAGACATGTAATATAAGGAGTGAGATGCGTGTGCATCAAGATTTTGTACATGTGGAAGGAGAAGAGACAAAAGGTTTGATAAGAGAGCTCGAAAGAACATGGACTAGAGGGGAATCTTGTGGGCCGAGGGATTGATAATTTTGTGCAGGGGGGTGTAGAGGGAGATAGAGGGGGGGAGGAGTTACTCAGCCGTCATCACATCATCCTGCTTCCAAAAGGCCCCGCAGTCTCTAGTGCGGCCTGGTCGTCGT
>NC_041384.1:421254958-421274259 GCF_002162155.2 Triticum dicoccoides
CTCCTTGAAGATCAAGGTGGTGTGCATGTGGGGGTGCAGATAATCATAAAGCAAAAGTGGTCGCTATATAACCTTGGATGGGGATGGATAGTGTGCTCGGGGGGGGGGGCTGTGTGTGTGTCAAATATTGAGAGAAATCAAATCTATGGAGAGAATGGGTGTGCATAGTGAGCATGTAAGAGAGGCTAATGGTGGAAGACAAATACATCGTGTGCGTCAATGTTTAAGCAATATAGAGAGTTCGTGTGTGGGATACGAAGAGAGGACTATGGGGAGTGTGTTTGTGAGGCAAAGAGACATAGCAGGAGATAAAATGTGTGTGCTTGGTACATGGTGTGTATGTGATGGAGAGGTACATGCATGACAAATAGGGTTTTCATGAAGAGATTGTGTGTGCGAGATAGAGAGAGATGTGGGGGCCTTGAGGCGGGCAGGGGCTGGGTGAGGTTGTCAAAATGTGTGTGTTGATGCATGTGTTACATGTGATTGTGCGAGGGACGGTCAAATCGAGAGAGATGGTTTTTGGGTTACAGATGCTCCTCTCTCTCTCTGATGCACACACAAAAAACAAAAAATAGAAGACCATTCTCTCATGTATACACAACATCTCGGCATATCTCTATGTCTCACCCATACATAATCATTTGCACATTCACACATCTCCATGACTATCACACGCACACTGTCTCCACATTGCCCTTCTGCCACAACACACATATCGACATATACACGCATTCTCTGTCCGTTACACACACAAAATCACTATTAATTTTTTTGTAAGGGGCACCTAAAACGTCCAAATCCAAATAATCACGAACTGAAGCTAAATACAAATATATAGAAATATTGTAGGGTGAAAAACTTTTACAACAAAAAATAGACTAATATTCGGGATTGGTTTCACACACACAAAAAGGTTCGGTCGATGTCCTTCCAGCGCGACACGTGACGCACCTTTCGATCGACCCCGCGGCCGCGGTGCACGCGCTTGTACAAGATTCTATATCGGTGTTGTGCTAACTAATGTGGTGTATAAGCGCGGCCACGATGCACGCGCTTGCACATAATTACGTGTACTAGTACGGTGTTCTTCTAAGTTTGACCAACTCTATAACCAAGCTCTCATAAGAGCACTCAACAATATGCCGCCGCCGTTGCGCATGCGTACATTCGCTGCAGTACTGTACGGTGTAGTACCATCACTGCTATGCGGGACCCGGCCCCACATGTCATCCACACTACAACACCGTACGGTACTGTAGAGGATCTCAGCCCCTTGCCCACTCACATTGTCTGCAGTCCCTCCTCGCCATGATGCCGCACTGTCAAGCACGCGAGCAGGTCGATCCACACTATGCATGCAGCGTACAAAGAGGAGGAGCGCATGCTCCAACACACCAGCGAGGAGGAGCTAGCGTGTCATTGTTGTCTCCGCCCATGTGGAGGAGGCTCGCATGGTGGCTGTCACGGCGGAAGCCGGTCGCGTCCGCGCCAAGCCCGCAAACCGGGTGCGGACGTGGAATCTACCTTCGAGACCTTCAATGCCACGTGGATCATGCAATCTGAAGGAACAATTTGGGCCAGTCAACTCTTGTGAGCCGTTGGATGCAACATAGACTGCCAGAATGGCTTCTTCATCCTACGAAAATGATGTACTGTTCATCTTCTCTCTCAACCTTTGAGCCGCAAGCCTGCCACAGGCCTAACCGCCTGCCCAGCCCTCCCCTGAACCACCTACCACTACCATGCTCCACCCCACCCTCGCCATCCGTTTAACCCCGAGCATAATTCATTTTTTCCGGTGAACTGCATTCCACACCCAACACTCATAAGATGGATCATGGGTACCCTGCCACCCTAATATATATACTGGGGCAGCTTCTCTGTCGTCTTCTTCCTTTGCTCGGGCGAACTTCTTCTTTCACAAATCGACTGACCCAAATTATACTACTAGTACGTATTAAGTACAGTAGGAACGCGAAGAAACAAGTAGTAGTACCAACCAGAAGAAGAACAATAGTAAGACATACGAGTACATACTAAAGAGTTCAAATAACGAGAAAGAACATGCTAACATAGTTCTGCCGGGGGTTTAGCACAACGCATCCCTGAAATAAAACTAAGAAACTAGTTAGCTTAACACTAGAGTAGAACCAGCATGAGCAACGGCATTGCCACCTTACTCGAAGTCCTCGTCCATGTCCTCGACTTCGTCCTCGTCCCTCTTCCTTTTCCTCTTCGCCGACACTTCTTTGCTTGAACCGGACACTGGGCTCTGCTTCTTCATCCAACCCTAGTAGATATTTAAACAAAGGTAGGCATCTGTTGCTGCATACACGATGTGATCTTCGACTCTCATGCAAGATGAAACATGGGGTGAGGTTTCTTCAGTTCATCGTACGAAGGATCAATCATGGTTGCTGCTAGGGTTAGCATTGAAGGCCGAGAGGAGGACACCATGCTTTCCTTCTGGAGATCGAAGGGCTGGCCTACAACAAGGCCTATCTGACATAGGACTCTCCTATCATTTGTAAAGTCTATAGTAACAAATTTCACTCTATTGTCCTCGAGGAAGACCTCAAAATCCTGGCACCTAACTTCGGCATGGCATATGTGGTAGACCAAGCACACGTTATATACATAAACCTGGATCATGGCGGGCTTCTTCATCTCTGCCTCCTTTAGAAGCTTCTCCTTTTCCAGGATTAAGGTGTACTCAACATCTAGCCCAGCGACCCACTCATACTTTGAACTTTCGAACATGTGTAGGAAGCGACCAAGACATGCTTCCACCATCACGGATCTATGGGTGTAGATGATGATGAACTCATCGTTAGTGATGGTTCTAACCTTGTACTCACCGCTGATCATGGAGATTTGAGAGGCCATGGATTTTGGAGGCATGTTAGGAAAAGTGGAACTGGTGTAATGTGAAATAATCGAACGACTGGGAGCGAACTGTTGTAAGGTAGAAGACGGGAACGAGTAGGGCGTGCGAACGGCGTGGGGTGGTGGCTTGCCCGGTGGATAAACAATTGCATGCCCCCAAAGAGTTTTCGAGTACTATGCAAGACCCACCAGATGTCATGTCTACTAGACCCATATTGTAGGCTTGACGGTATAGCTTTTGCGTGTTCGCACGCCATACCGGCACGTGCATGTAACTTTCACTTAATTACGTGAACCGTCGCGCCTCCTGCGACCTTCACGTCCCTCATGTGGTCGTGCCCTTTGAGACTTCGAACGGCTATAAATGAGCAATTTTTTGCCTACTCCGCATGCATGATACTCCCTCTGGTCCTTTTTTACTCCGCGTAAGATTTGTGTCAAGTCAAAGTTTGCAAAGTTCGACCAAATTTATATTAAAAATATCAATATCTACAACACAAAATATATATTTTATGAATCTACATTTCATAATGTATATAAAAATATTGATTTGACATTGTGAATGTTGATACTGATACGTCTCCAATGTATCTATAAGTTTTGATTGTTCCATGCTATTATATTATCTATTTTGGATGCTTTATATGCATTAATATGCTATTTTATATTATTTTTGGGACTAACTTATTAACCTAGAGCCCAGTGCTAGTTTCTGTTTATTCCTTGTTTTTGAGTTTCGCAGAAAAGGATACCAAATGGAGTCCAAACAGAATGAAACCTTCATGATGATTTTTATGGGACCAGAAGACAACCAGGAGACTTGGAGATGAAGTCGGAGGAGCCACGAGGCGGCCACAAGGACGGAGGGCTCGCCCAGGGGGGTAGGGCGCACCCACCCTTGTGCCCCCCCCCCCCCCCCCCGCCGTGACCCTCCTAGCCTAATTCTTTCGCATATATATTCCCAAATATCCCGAAACGACAAGAGGCATCCAAACACTTTTCCACCACCGCAACCTTCTGTACGTGTGAGATCCCATCTAGGGACCTTTTCTGGCACCCTGCCGGAGGGGGATTCGATCACAAAGGGCTTCTACATCAACTCTATTGCCCTTCCGATGAAGCGTGAGTAGTTTACGACATTCCTACTGGTCCATAGCTAGTAGCTAGATGGCTTCTTCTCTCCCTTTGATTCTCAATATCATGTTCTCCTCGATGTTCTTGTAGATCTACTTGATGTAATTCTTTTTTGCGGTGTGTTTGCCAAGATCCGATGAATTGTGGATTTATGATCAGCTTATCTATGAATATTATTTGAATCTTCTCTGAATTCTTTTATGCATGATTTGATATCTTTGTAATTCTCTTTGAACTATCGGTTTGGTTTGACCAACTAGATTGGTTTTTCTTGCAATGGGAGAAGTGCTTAGCTTTGGGTTCAATCTTGCGGTGTCCTTTCCCAGTGCCAGTAGGGGCAGCAAGGCACGTATTGTATTGTTGCCATCAAGGATAAAAAGATGGGGTTTTCATCATATTGCTTGAGTTAATCCCTCTACATCATGTCATCTTACTTAATGCGTTAGTCCGTTCTTTACGAACTCAATACTCTAGATGCATGCTGGATAGCGGTCGATGTGTGGAGTAATAGTAGTAGATGCAGAGTCGTTTCAGTCTACTTGACACGGACATGATGCCTATATTCATGATCATTGCCTTAGATATCATCATAACTTTGCACTTTTCTATCAATTTCTCGGCAGTAATTTGTTCACCCACCGTATTATTTGCTATCTTGAGAGAAGCCTCTAGTGAAACCTATGGCACCGGGTCTATTTTCCATCATATAAGTTTCTGATCTACTATTTTTGCAATCTTTTACTTTCCGATTTATAAACCAAAAATACCAAAAATATTTACTTTACGGTTTATCTATCTCTATCAGATCTGTATCCAGGAAGAGATGGACAACCCCATTCCGCAACAGCATTTGGAACCGTCGCCAAGTGAATGTGGGTGATAGGGGGGTCCTTCCCACAAGACCCAGAAACTGTCGGGGATTGGGATCCAAGATGCATATACAGTACTCCTACTTGTTTGTGCTTGCATTGCCATTGCAGTCGGTATTCTGTGGTGTTACATTTACGATGCGCGGCCCATCACAAATGGTTCACTATTATACAACGTGTATGATAAGCATACAATCAGACACAATCGCTTTTCCCAAACCGTATGCGATCACTAATTATGAAGATTAGCTAATCGTCGTACGAGTGCTGGACAGGATTACAAAACGTCGAACCACCGTAACATCGTCGTACACGACAACTATCGCACATGCTATTCTGTGGTGCAACATTTACGATGCATACTTCATCAGAAATAGTTCATGGTTGTGAATCGTGTATGATAAGGCAACTATCACAAATGTTTAGTTCGGCCGCACCATTTGTGATATTGTCTGACATCGCACACACTTTGCAAACGGCAACTGTGTGCATGCTTGCACACGGTTGCTCTCTATGAACTGTGTCAGATTATGGTGTATATCGCAAACGTTTGTGTTTTACCAACCGTGTGTGCCATAATGACCTGGAGAGCATAATTTCACCATAATTTAATTGATGTTATTTCAAATTGTACCAGATTTGAATTTGATATTTTTGAATGTATGCTATAGGTTTATTCATATCCATCAGGTTCAGACAACCAATGCATTATTCGATTCACAGGTACATATGTTCAATAATTACATAAGAACCAAATAAAGAATGATGAACCACAGTTGTATACTTGTACTACTAAAGACGATAAAGAAAGAGGCGAAATACATTCTAGTTGCTGAACAAGGTGAAGCGGAATGTCCATATTGTGCCCTCCTCCATGCAGAAAGCACGCACGACTCTAGTCCAAGCCCTTGTGATGGCCGACCGCCCATCCTTCACGGTCTTCGTGAAAATGTCTATATATTCATTGTGTTCTGGTAGAAATACTTTAACCTTTGCATGTGTCGGTGTCAAAACCGGCGGATCTCGAGTAGGGGGTCCTAATCTATGCGTCTAAGGTTGATGGTAACAGGAGACAGGTGACATGATGTTTACCCAGGTTCGGGCCCTCTCTATGGTGGTAATACCCTACTTCCTGCTTTATTGATCTTGATGAATATGAGTATTACAAGAGTTGATCTACCACGAGATCGTAATGGCTAAACCCTAGAAGTCTAGCCTGTATGACTACGGTATTGAGTATCTCCTTTCCGGACTACACCCTCCGGTTTATATAGACATCGGGGGGATCTAGGGTTACATAGAGTCGGTTACATAAGATGGAATCTTCATAGTTGTTCGCCAAGCTTGCCTTCCACGCCAAGGAGAGTCTTATCCGGACACGGGTACAGTCTTCGGTCTTCATATCTTCACAGCCCATCAGTCCGGCCCATAGATAATAGGCCGGACGCCCGAGGACCCGATAGTCCAGGACTCCCTCAGTAGCCCCGGAACAAGTCTTCAATAGCGAGGTGTTCGGCACATAGATTTTCTTCAGTATTGCATGGCGGGTTCCTTTAATGATTTCCAAGTAGTGTATTCGGCCGAACATCCAATGTCTCCCCTCGGCTTCTGCGCTTAATGTCCTCGTCTTCCATGTGTCGAGCAAATGCGGACAGTCAGGGTATTTTTGCAAATAACACCCCAGCCTTGCAAGGAAGAGCATCTATTTAAAGAGCCTGGATCTTAGATCCTTTCGGCACCAAGCGGAGAAAATCCTCAGAGACCGCCAGGCAAGACTATTCCAATATGGCCAACATTCCTAGCTCCTCTCCCCGTTCCAACCTAGAGAGAGGTGAGTGGGAGAGGTGCTATGTGTCCCATAGCTAATTGGCGACGTTGCAAACGCAGGGATTTCTCCCTCTAGCAGATCTGGTCCCTGTTCGAGCAGGATTAACCTCCTTCAACGGCAAAACCCAGGCGGAGGATTCTCCCAATTCGTCTGTGGTAGAACGAGTGTGCTTCGTCACCTATCTACTGAGGGGAGTGGTGTTTCCATTTCACCCATTCCTCCGAGGGCTGCTGGAGTACTATGGCCTCCAGTTGCACAATCTCACCCCGGCTCCATCCTCACATTGCGGGTTATTTCTCTCTATGCGAACTATCCCTGGGTTGCGAGGCCCATTTTGATTTATGGACAAGACTATTCTGTCTCGTCCCTCGCAATCAAGGTGGATCAATTTTTGAAGTGGGGAGCTGAAGTGTGGCGCATCGCCGGTACCGGATACCTGTCCGGCACGTCGAAGAAAGCTCCCGAAGAGTGGCCTTCCGAATGGTTCTAAATTGATGACATCGCTCTACCCGACCCCGTCCGCATTGGCCTCCCCGAGTTTTCAAATGCTCCGCTGAAGAAATGCCATAGCTGGCGTCCTCGCAGCCTCGAGGAAGAGGATAGCACGGAGATCAGCTTGCTACTAGGCAAGATCAAGAAGCTTGCCCAGTCCGGATTGTCAATAGTCGAGGTGATGGCGATTTCTATAATGGGGGGGGGGGGTCCAGCCACTCCAATACCGAGGACTGCCCATGTGGCATTATAACGGAGGAGACGATGCCTCATGTTATGGCCGAAAGGGCCCGAAGACCCACACCGCTCTAGCCAAGATTCTAGCCGAGTTGTATAAAAGGGGAAAAAGAGGAATTCAACCGTCTCCAATATCGGGACGGACTTTCCATGTACAATCCTCCTAGCTGGGTAAGGTTCAGCTCTACTATTTTACTCTTGTACCTGGATCATTTGTTGACAGGCAGCATCTTATCTGCTCATAACAGGAATGGCGAAAGGTTGTCGAGGGGATCCATGACCCTGCCCCAGTCGGAGAATCGCAACCGGGATCTTGACCCCGGATATGAAGAAGATCCGGACATATTTGTGGAGCTTGAGGAGGGAATATTCTATCAGATGAGCTATGGTGGTACATATGTACCCATTATCGTCGATTACCCCAGCCTCCTTCCAGCTTCACACGTAAGTAATCTAAAGACACCTTATCCAGAAGAGATCTCTTCTTCCTTCTTACCCACCGCACTGTTCTGTGCTCAAAAGGGGAAGCGTTCAGCGAGCCGTACTGCTCCGGTGGTATCTCCGAAGAGAGCGTCCCCCACACCAGGCGAGCATTCCAAGAGGAAAACAAACGAAGACACGGCCGGGCCTTCTTCGAAGACGTATGAATTTTCCAATATGCACCTGGGCAGTCACATCCAACCGTGACCTTCCCATTTTCCATGTGCCAGGAAAAAGGTGCGCCGGACTATATCCGGAGGTTCGAGCGGCTGTAGTTCCCGCAGCCAGGACTCAAACCCTGCCGTGAAGACGGTGGCTAATGCGGGGGCGACGCCGGACTGTCCTCCAGCCAAGGACTCGGATGATGTATCCGTCACCAACTCGGAAGTGGAGAGTGCCATGAATCATCGTTGCCGCCGGGCCATTTTACAAGACCCTGGCTTTTCAGAAGAGTTGTTTAACGCCTTCAACTCGGCTGATGCATACATCTGAGCTGCTCGAGATGGGCTTAACAGGGCCAGAAAGCAGCATTTGAAAGATGTACAGGTAAATTTGTTTTTTCTGACTATGATAACCATATGGTAGTAGCCCCCGAGACTTAAAGGAGTTGAAACAACTGATTTAAGGATCAATGTACGACCAGGTGCTTACGGAGAAGAACATCCTGTTAACTCAGGAACTAGAGAAGTGCCAGCGCCGGCTGCTTGCTACCAATGCCGAACTGGAGAAATACAAGACATCTCTCGGTAATATTTCCCTGTATCGAGAATTCAGAATGATACACTGATAGTGTGAATCTGAGTGCTTATCTTTGTATTGGGTCATTAGACCAATTACGAGAGCAGCTGGACGCCGCTCGAGGTGAAGAACACGGAGCCAAAAAGCTACTAGAAGCGGCGAGCGTGTATTAACAAAAGTCGTTCAAGAGAAAAAGAAACTCCGGGATTCAAACACGAAGCTGGGCGAAGAACAAAATATGTGCGAGCTCAGCTAGTTGTCTCTGTGAAGGAGAACAAGAAGCTGCGAGGCGGCATATTCAGTATGTGGCCGCTTTTATCTTATAATAGTTTGGAGGTAACAGTAGCTGATATAGCTATAATTGTAGGTGTATTGACGAACCGCCCCAAAGAGGAGGTGTCCGGATCATCAAGTGATCTTCTGCAAGGGTTGTCGCAGTTGCACGAGCAAGCTCGGCAGGGGATGCGGAGTGTGGCCAAGGCCTTATGGCCATCCAACTCCCCTTCAGGAAGCATGGAGAAGCTAGTAGAGCTGTTCAAGGGAGCGCGGTGGCATATCCGACTGTGGAAGATATTGGCTTGCTGAGAGGGTGCTCGAGAGGCCTGGGCCATGGTGAAAACGCGGTATACCAATCTAGATCCGAATCACATGGCCCCGGTTGGACAGGTAGGGTCAAATGGGGAAGAAATTCCCATTAGTTTAGTATATGACCAAGTGGAAGTGGCCGCTAGATATTCCCAACAGGATTGTAAGTTAGACCGCCTGTTGGACGGTATAGAAGAGGAAGTCTTTGAGTCTGGAATGACTATATACTTCCTTCTAGCTGGATAGTAAAGAAAATTGTCATCGCTGACCTTTTTGCTTCAACCTCTAGACCCAATGGTGAGGAGTGTTTCCGAATACCCTAACGATAGAATATACCAGGGCATGCATGGGAACCAGGCGTAGGGGTCATAATTGCTCGAATAGACAATGTGTATACAGCTAATTATGTTATATTACATTATGTAAGAAACATCTTACAGAGAGAATAGTTCCGTTAAGGGTTCCTTTCCCTGGGTGTGCATGCGTTTAATGTGCATGCCCGAACTGTGATTGAAAAAAAATCATAGAGTAAGTAACATTTGGGGTTCACAATGGAGTGAATGCGGAAATGTCCTTAATTCACCGACCGAATATTCCCTTAAGAATGCTAGCTTTCGGCTTCACCCGGTTTGAGGTACACATCCGGATGACCCGGCAGTAACAATCGTAGAGGTGCTCCCTTTATGCCCTAGCCAAACTAACGGGAACGTAGGGCATAAGCACAGGAGCCGGGCAACCCAGCTTGGCCAAAACTTAAGTCATATCGATGCATATAGTGGCGAAAAAAGGTACATATGGAAAGACGCATATGTATTGGGCTTGATGCTCAAAAAATAATAGCAAGCTTCTATACGAGAAGCCCCTAGGTATAATGAGCGTACATATGTAGAGATGTACGCATCATGTAGGGATGGTCTAGCCGTACTGAAGCCGTAAGGCTAAAGAAAAAACGAAAAGAGAGGGAAAATAATTGTAATAATAGGAGGGAGGAAACGAACACAGAGTTTGACGCTAGGCATAAAATCGTCGTAGTCTGGCCGCGTTCCAGGGGTTCGGCTCCAGGTGATTGTCTGACGCATCACGTAGGTGGTATGCTCCTCCGGTGAGAACTTCATCAATGATGAAGGGACCCTCCCACTTGGGCTTGAGTTTGTCCTTTTTCTTCTCCGTCAAGCGTAGAACGAGTTCACCAACGTTATAAGTCTTGGCCCGCACTTCTCTGCTTTGGTACATGCGAGCATGCTGTTGATAATATGCGGAACGGGCTTTTGCAACGTCGCACTCCTCCTCCAATGTATCTAAGCTGTCCTGTCGATCTAGCTCGGCTTCTCTCTCTTCGTACATATGCACTCGAGGTGAGTCATGAATAATATCGCAGTGTAACACTTCTTCCACACCGTACACCATGAAGAAGGATGTATATCCGGTAGTGCGGTTGGGCATGGTCCACAGCCCCCAGAGTACGGAGTCGAGTTCCTCCACCCAGGGCTTGTCTGATTCCTTCAAAGACCGCACTAGTCTGGGTTTGATGCCGCTCATGATAAGACCATTAGCCCGTTCGACTTGACCGTTTGTCTGTGGGTGATAGACAGAGGCGTAACCGAGCTTAATGCCTAGATTAGCACACCAGACTTTCAATTCATCGGCTGTGAAATTGGAGCCATTATCGGTGACTATGCTGTGCGGGACACCGTAACGGTGTACCACGCCGGATATGAAATCTATTACTGGCCCCGCTTCAGCCGTTTTGACTGGTTTAGCCTCTATCAAATTAGTGAATTTATCCACCATGACCAGCAGATACTTTCTCTTATGGCTTCCTCCTTTAAGGGGTCCGACCATATCGAGTCCCCAGAACGCAAAAGGCCAATTGATGGGGATTGTTTGTAAGGCAGTGGGGGGCATATGGCTCTGGTTGGCAAAGAGTTGGCATCCGACGCAACGTTGGACAAGGTCATGTGCATCTGCTCGGGCCATCGCCAATAAAACCCTATACGGAAGGGCTTTCTAACAAGGGCCCGAGCTGCAGTGTGGTGACCGTCGAGTCCGGCATGAATTTCAGCCAAGAGTTGCCGCCCCTCTTCCTCGTATATACATCATTGAAGGACTCCAGTAGCGCTTTTCTTATAGAGCTCTCCATCATGCACCTTGTAGGCCTTCGAATGCCGGACAATGCAGCGGGCCTCATTTTGGTCCTTAGGAAGCTCCTTCCTGTTAAGGTAGGCCAGGAAGGGTTCGGTCCATGGGGCAATGACTACCATGATGAGATGCGCCGATGGTGCTATTTCGGTGGCTGAGCCTCCGACGACGTCGTTGTTTCCGGGATCTGGGGTTATGTTTGGATCCGGACTAGTGTTGTCGTTTTCCCCCTGCCACACCACGGATGGCTTAAAAAGCCTTTCCAGGAAGATATTAGGTGGGACGGGCTCGCGCTTAGCGCTGATATGAGCAAGAACATCCGCCGCTTGATTACTTTCTCAAGCCATGTGATGGAACTCGAGCCCCTCAAACCGGGCCGGCATTTTTATGACTGCGTTACGATACGCTGCCATCTTTGGATCTTTGGCATCGAAGTGTCCATTTATTTGAGAAATTCCAAGGTTTGAGTCCCCACGCACTTCTAGGCATTGTATGCCCATGGAGGCAGTCATCCGGAGACCATGCAATAAGGCCTCCTATTCGGCTGCGTTATTGGAGTCTGTGTATAGTATTTGGAGGACGTACTGAACGACGTCTCTAGTAGGGGACGTTAAAATGATGCCCGCTCCTAACCCTGCCAGCATTTTGGAGCCATCGAAGTACATGACCCAATTGGAATATGTGTCGTACTCTTTAGGGAGTTCGGCTTCTGTCCAGTCGGCGACGAAGTCGACCAGTACTTGGGATTTGATAGCTCGACATGGTTTATATGTGATGTCGAATGGGAGGAGCTCAATGGCCCATTTGGCAATCCGGCCCGTAGCATCGCGGTTGTTTATAATGTCATTGAGTGGTACTTCGGAAGCCACCATGATCGAACACTCTTGGAAGTAGTGACGGAGCTTTCGGGATGCCATGAAGGCCGCGTATGCTATCTTTTGGTAATGAGAGTACTGGGATTTGCATGGTGTAAGGATAGTAGATATGTAGTATACTGGCTTTTGAAGTGGGAATTTATGTCCATCCTGTTCTCGTTCAACGACGAGTACGGAACTCACCACCTGATGTGTTGCTGATATGTATAATAACATTGGTTCACTGGCGTTTGGTGCGGCCAGGATTAGATTCCTCGCAAGAAGGGTTTTTATTTCCTCCAGTCCGGCTGTTGCCGCTTCCGTCCACTCGAAGTGGTCGGTTCGCTGTAGAAGGAGATAGAGCGGCAGTGCCTTTTATCCCAATCTGGAGATAAAGTGGCTTAGAGCTGCCACGCAACCCGCGAGCTTTTGAACTTCTTTAAGGTCTGTTGGCTTAGCCAATTGTGACAGAGCTCGGATTTTGGCTGGGTTTGCTTCAATTCCTCTATTGGAGACGATGAAGCCCAGCAGTTTTCCAGCAGGGACGCCGAAAACACACTTTTCCGGATTGAGCTTAATGTCATACACGCGGAGGTTCTCAAATGTGAGACATAAATCGTCTATTAGTGTTTTGACGTGCCTAGTTTTGATGACGACGTCGTCCACATAAGCTTCAACTGTCTTGCCGATCTGTTTCTCCAGGCATGTTTGAATCATGCGTTGGTATGTGGCGCCGGTGTTCTTGAGCCCGAAGGGCATGGTGTTGAAGCAGAATGGCCCATATGGGGTGATGAATGCTATTGCAGCTTGATCGGACTCCTTCATTTTGATTTGATGGTATCCGGAATATACGTTAAGTTAACACAATGAGTCGTGTCCTGCGGTGGCGTCGATGATTTGATCGATGCGGGGAAGGGGGAAGGGATCCTTGGGGCATGCCTTGTTGAGGTCTTTGAAATCGATGCACAGGCGCTAGGATTTGTCCTTCTTTGGTACCATCACCAAATTTGCCAGCCAGTCCGGGTGTTTTATTTTACTAATGAATCCGGCCACGATTAGCTTGGCTAGCTCTTCCCCCATAGCTTGGCGTTTGGGTTCGGAAAAGCGCCGCAGTGTTTGCTTGACCGACTTGTGTCCCTTTAATATGTTGAGGCTATGTTTGGCCAACTCGCGTGGGATTCCTGGCATATCGGAAGGGTGCCATGAGAATATATCCCAATTCTCGCGCAGGAACTCTCGTAGAGCGGCATCAACCGTCAGGTCTAGTTGTGCTCCGATGGATGATGTCTTCTTGGGGTCCGTTAGATGGACTTGGAATTTAACTATTTCCTCAGCCGGTTTGAATGAGGTGGATTTGGGTCGTTTGTCTAGGATCACATCATCTCTGTCCACCGTGGAGCGCAGCGTGATTAACTCTTCGGCCGCGAGGGCTTCAGATAATGCCTCACGGACCAGGGACGCGGTCTTATTCTCGGCGCGGAGTGCTATGTCCGTATCACTGACTAGAGTGATTATACCGTTGGGCCCGGGCATCTTAAGCTTCATGTACCCGTAATGGGGTATTGCTTGAAAGCGCGTAAATGCATCTCGCCCTAAGAGGGCGTGATATCCACTGTTGAAGGGGGCCACCTGGAAGGTTATTTCTTTGGACCGATAGTTCTCCGGCATGCCGAATACCACATCGAGGGTGATTTTTCCCGCACAACGTGCCTCCCTACTGGGAATGATTCCTCGGAAGATCGTGCTGCTTCGCTTGATGCAGCTCCTGTCTATTTCCATTTTTGTATTGTATCCTCGTAGATGAGGTTCAGTTCGGTGCCGCTGTCCATGAGAACCTTGGTGAGCGGAAAGCCATCCACAATTGGGCCGAGGACCAAGGCGGCTGGTGTTCGGACCGTCCTATGTTTTTGTTCGTTGCTAGCGTTGAAGGTTACCGTTGTGTCGTTCCAGTGGTTTATTATTGCAGTCTGGCAGACATCGACGAGTTCGCAGAGTGCCCTTTTGCGCCTATTGTTTGAAGTGAATGTCTCAAAGACTGTCACTACTCTGGGTTCGTCGTCTGTTGGACGGTCTTGCTCTGGGGTGTCTTTGGTGAGGATGTCCTTGCCGTTTTTGGCTACCTGCCAGAGTATCCAACATGCTCTAAGGCTCTGGGTTGGTATTTTATCCGGTGTGCTGTTTATTTTGCATTGGCCACCAATCCATCCCTCCAGAACGGTTCCGCGCCGCGTGATGGGTTTGCATTTCTTAGCTATTGATCTGGGCATGTTACAGGGGTGCACCCTTTTTTCCTGGACCAGTGGTTGAGTTGGGACCGATAGCTTTCAGACTGTCTGATCTCTCCAGGCGCTCTCCATTGCGTTGTACTTCTGTACAATAGTTGCCAAGTCAGCGAAGTGTAGTACGCGGCGGCGATTAATGGCATTGAGGAGTCCTTCATTTGTGCAATTATTGTGGAACGCCAATATTGCGTCTTCATCGCGGCAATCTTTAACCTTGTCCTTGACACGGAGGAATCTGGCCCAAAAGTGGTGGACCGTTTCCTGAGACTATTGTTGTATGCTCGTGAGAGCACTTATGTCTGGATGGGTGGGTGGAATAGGATCTGAACCCTGACCCGATCAATGATCCGGAGTCTGAGGTTTTTCCGGACTGAACAGTCCGGGCTCTGGAGTATCTTCTGATTTTTGAAGCCTGCCGTCTGACTCTAAGTTCGGAGGACGAGGCGTGTCTTTCTTCAGGTAGGTATCCGGATTCTCGAGGTCGGAAATCCGAACATAATTTGTCCTCAAGATAGAGGAAGGGTTATCTTGCTGCTCGACTACCGCTATCTGGTAGGTGATTGGTGGAGAATTAATCTCTCTCTGGTCGGGTTTAAGCCCCACCCGATTGTAGTCTGTAGCGACTCCCAAGGCGACGATGCCATCTAGGAGTTCGTTCAAAGACGATAACTGCGTCAGATCGATCCATTTGGTGTATTCAGAATCAACACAGATACATTTTTTGATGACTCGAGAGGTCATCCTTGTCGGCTCGAAGGCCGAGCAGGCGATCATGGTAACACTGCCCAGCCGGAGGGTTTGGCCTGAGGCTAGAGCTCCTTCGGAGGTGATATTTTCCTTGACTATAAGTTGAGCCATCAACCTCTGCGATGACGGCACAGTGGAACTCTCAATTAAAGCACCAGTGTCGGTGTCAAAACCGGTGGATCTCGGGTAGGGGGTTCCGAACTGTGTGTCTAAGGTTGATGGTAACAGGAGACAGGGGACATGATGTTTACCCAGGTTCGGGCCTCTCTCTATGGAGGTAATACCCTACTTCCTGCTTTATTGATCTTGATGAATATGAGTATTACAAGAGTTGATCTACCACGAGATCGTAAATGGCTAAACCCTAGAAGTCTAGCTTGTATGACTACGCTATTGAGTATCTCCTTTCCGGACTACACCCTCCGATTTATATAGACACCGGGGGATCTAGGGTTACATAGAGTCGGTTACATAAGATGGAATCTTCATAGTTGTTCGCCAAGCTTGCCTTCCACGCCAAGGAGAGTCTTATTCAAACACGGGTACAGTCTTCGGTCTTCATATCTTCACAGCCCATCAGTCCGGCCCATAGATAACAGGCCGGACGCCCGAGGACCCCTTAGTCCAGGACACCCTCAGCATGCCCACCAATCATCTAGTTTGAGAGGTAATCTTCAGTAAACTTCTTTGGGAACCACTGCAAAGGAAAAAGATTCAGACATTTTCATCTAACACAACTCATTATGGGCAGTAAAAAGAAGGCTGCAGAGTTCTTACTTACCATCCTGAAGTTCGTTGTTGTCTTGGATAAAGTGTAAACAAATAGTTCATTTGCCATCTTTTGACCCATTTTACTAACAATCTTTATCAGCTTCCTCACTTGATGCTAGTTCATCAATATCTCATTTCCCCATACGCAGAAAGGGTCGAAGCGTGTTAATATTAGAAGCTAAAATACAATTGCACAATGATGTAGTACAACACTCTTTTATAGTATCTTATAACATCCAATATACTCACATATTAGATGAACTAACATCTTATATTATGGGCCGGAAGGAGCTTATTGCATTCTTACAAATTATCGGTTGACTAACTGTTGTTGTATCCACGGTTTAGAGTTAGTTTGAGCTAGTTCGGGCTCAAATAGCCCTAAAGTATATCCAAACATGAGGGCTAGTTTGAGCTAGTTACATCTAACCCACCCAAGAAAACTATCCAACCCAAGAGGTGCTAATTGGAGCTAGTTCTCCTAGTGCATTTATTGCCAATCTAACCCTGTCATCCAAACACCTCTTTGGATGGAGTTAGTTCAGGGTTAGTCATGAGCTAGAAACTAACTCAAAGCTATAGCTTAGTTGAGCATTTAAACAGGGTTGTGTTGTTGGTGCTGCTGCACTTCTACGTATATCTAGACATCATCATAACATTAAGGTAACACTCCTCCTTGTTGCTATGTAGCCTAGGATTGCATATTTAGACATTAAGTACAGTGCATGATGCTATGTAGCCTCAGATATATTACATATGGCCCTAGTTAACCTAATGATAAATGGGTTATAGATATATTCAGTTAAAAGTCCGGTTCACCGATTAGTCCCTTATCAGCCCCCGACCTATATGGTACCAGCTACCGATATCCTAAACAGTGAGTATATATAAGCCATGGGATGAAGCTAACCTTGATGGAAAACAACAGTCGTTCCCAAAATTGTCCTGTGTATGTACATTGAGAGGCATGTTAAGCACAAAAAGCTAAACATCAATCAAAATTATCCATGCCAGATAAGATTATCTCCAAAAGATAGCTTTAGTGTGCAGGTTTAAGCACGCTGGTAAAGCAAAACAAGTGGAAAGGTGTGTTAACTGCAACATGCCTAACATTTAACAACAAGCAAACATAGTCATTCAAACTGGTATTGTGCCAGTCTAAGTACGCTGGTTATTGTTAAATAAAAATGGAAAGGCATGTTAACTACAAGATGCAGCAACCAAATGTAGTCATTCATAGTGGTATTGTTGAAACTGGTACTGATGAAATTGAACTGCACAGTTCATACTTGCACATATAGAACATCACGTTGTGAATGACTGGAATAAACAAGGCATACTAGGAACAACCGAAGATAGCATTTGAAACTGGATATATGCTAACTACAAACAACCGAACAATCACAAAACTTTAGAACAGGCATATGCTAGCTATAATAGGCTTAACAGCAAGCAAATATATGCATTCCTATCGGTATGTTTAAAACTGGATTGATGGAATGTACTGCACAATAAATAATTGCGCATATAGAGCATCACATTGTGAACAACTGAAATAAACAAGGCATACTGCAACCAACCAAATATAGTAGTTAAAACTGGACATATTTTCACTACACTACAAAAGGGACTCGACAAAACAAATCATGGGTTCCCCCCTGTGAAGAGGCATGGCAAAACAAATCATGTGTTTCCTCACTTGTCACAGATGGGCTTGTTCCCGTGGGAAGAGCACAGACCCTGGATGCACTCCATGTTGTCACGGATGGGCTCCTTCCCCTTGGAAGATCACGGCTGTAGGGTGCCCTCCCTGATGTCGCAGATGGGCTCTTTCCCCTTGGAAGAGCAGATGGGCTATTTCCCCTTGGAAGAGCCTGAGAGGGTGCCCTCCTCGTGGTCACCGTCGATTAGGTCTGACTTGGAAGCTGTGGATCCCAAGCTAGCGTCGCAGAACGTGTCCTTCAGAATTGACAAAAGGGGCTCGATGGCGATGTAGGATGGCAAATTCTTGACAGCGAGCTAGAGGAGATCAGCCGCGGGGCCATGGATGAGATCGATGGTGGTTGAACCAAAGGGGTTGGGGGTGGTCCACCTAACCTATGACATAGCCCGCCTCAGGCCGTCACTGTCGACGACCTTGATGTTGTAGCCGGCGTCCACGACATACCCGCATACTCTAGCCCGCTGATTAAGTGTCTATGGCTGGTAATGGTCGTCAGCTTCCTAGGCGACATCAGGTGAAGAGACCACAATACACATCTTTTGGGCTAGTCACTCCTCGAGCTCCACGGGAAGCGTAGCCGAGCTTAGACGGCAACGCTATGGAGTGGGGGATGGGGTTGGGGATAGGGGTCTATGGGAAAGTGGGCGTTCGGCAGGCATCATCTAAGAAACTCAGGGCGGCCTGGGTATGGAGATCGGTGGGTAAGCTGCACGGGCAAACTGGCAGATGTTGACAGTGGGCCTTCCGGCGGCGGCGGGGACCTTACTACGGTTTCGAGCGAGGGAGGGTGTGTGTGTGTGCATGCCCGTGGAGGTTTTGGTGTGTGTGTGTTTGTGGAGGGGGGCAGGGGTGTGTTTGAGGAAATGACGCGGGTACTAAAAAATTTACTACATGGGAGTCAAACGCGGGAGTGAAATGCTAGGGTTATTGAAAATGTTGATGATGGTGCATCGCACACGGCCCGGAGATAACAACCGTGTGTTATGAAACAGAAAAACCCTCGAGGCGGGCAGATATTTTCGAGGGATGCAGGCAGGATTGGGAACAAGAAACATCACACATGGCCGAAACACAATAACTGTGTGTTATAAAACAGAAAAGAGTTGTAGACGGGTAGATACTTTTGAGAGGGGAAGCCTCATGGAGCCCAATGTACTGTGTGGATGTGTGCGTGACAGGGGCACCGGCGTGGCACATGGTTAGTTTGAGTGAACCGTGTCTGTTGCATCATCCGACTTGTCTAATGTTCATAAATTTGGCGAAAAATGACGTGGGAGAGGGTCAGAGCATGAACACGCTTGCATGTGGACCAAATTTATGTATGAAAAGGGTGCTTTCATGTTCAAATACAAAATGCAACTTCGATGTGGCACCTATCTCGCAAAGCACACGGTATTGCTTGCCCCCCTCGTGTCGGCATGAAGGGAATCCTAAGCTATGAATGCATGCCCCCCCAACCGAGGTTCACCTAGCAAAGTGTGAATTAGCTAGCAGCCCCCCTCGTGTTGGCACAAAGGGAATACTAAGCTATGA
>NC_041384.1:421274630-421343977 GCF_002162155.2 Triticum dicoccoides
TTAGTCGGCGGGCCAGAGAGGCATCTCACCAAGATGGATCGTAAAATGGACCAAGAATAATCCACCTTGGTCGTACAACCTTTCTCTTGTTGTTTGTCAAAGTGACGGCCGTCCATGCGACCCCGGAGATGGGCTAACTCGCCAATAATCACACAAGTAGCTAGTCCCCGAAGACAACCACTGCATGTGTGTGTCCCAAACATATGTATGGAGAGGTGTGTTTTTCAATACACAATGGAACAACTTTGATGTGGCACCGTGATTTCGATCTAGAAATCACCACAACGAGTGAAGTTAGGTTGACGATGCATATGTATGTTACACCACACTTCAAGCCGACAACGGGGATTCATGCATGCGTGCATAGTATATGCGCTCAAACTTAATTAGATCTGAATCTCACCATGACCTATACTACGATAACATGAACCAAAGGAAGAATCCGCCATGGTAACCTATCTTGTTGTTGGTCAAGGTGATCATGGATGTCCACACGGGCCCACGAATATATAGGCTTGTCGCCGATAACCACGCAGAGTGTACCGTTCGAAGACAAACACTACATGCATATGTATGGAGGTGATGCGTGCATGCATGTTTGAATACCATTTCATAACATTGATGTGTCACGTGCGTCAAAAATCGAACAATGCATGTTTGATGATGAACAGGAGATAGCTTCCTCTTACGGCCTTCAATTTTTTTTCTACGTTCATGTGCACTACTACAATTTTAATGTGAAAATTTGGAAAATTCTAGCGGTCATTTGAAATTTTAAAGACATTTAAGTGATTTTCTAGCCATTTAATGACCGTAATTCAAATTTGAACTACATCTACACGGAACGGCTAACCATAACGGTTTGAAAAATCATATTTTTGTACTTGTGTGCGAGTTAATTCCATGTGCAGTAAAATAGAAGGAATTTTCAAAGGTACTGGTCTCACGGCATGGGCACATGCAGGGAGTGCCATGGTATTTTAATTCCAAAAAACTAAAAAATGATCAGAAAATTATGAAACCTTGCTTGATGTAATGTCATGCCACCAAGATGATGTGGTAAAAAAATTGGCCTGTTTGACGAAAGTTTGGACACAAACCCCTCACAAACCGGATCAACTCACTAGAAGGTTCATGGTTCTGAGAGGGAACAATGCATGTTTGATGAGGAACAGGAGATAGCTTCCTCTTATGGCCTTCAATTTTTTTCTATGTTTAACGTGCACTAATACAACTGTCATGTGAAAATTTGGAAAATTTCTGGGGTCATTTGACTTTTAAAGACATTTAAGTGATTTTATAGCCATTTAATTACCTACTTCAAATTTAAACTACATCTACATTCAACAGCTAACCATAACGGTTTGAAAAATCATATTTTTTTGTATTTGTGTGCGAGTTAAAAAATCATGAGACGATGTAAATAGCTGGTGTTCAAAAAAGAAAATGTAAAGCTCTGGCAAGACAACCGGCCCCCACATGATTGGCACTCTATCTCGCGACTCGAGGTTTGGTAGGTGAGTGGCGGAGATCATTAATCTGACACGGTTCTGTATTGGAAACCGTCGGCTATTATGTTCACACACGGACTTTGCTGCAGGAATTGTGTGTAATTCAAACTACAGTACTCGTAAATTCCAGCGACCTGCGTGTGCACTATTCCCATCGATCTAGATTCCAGCCGCCAATAAATACTACCTTGATCACGTCGTCCAGCCTACATTCTCATCTAGATCCTCCCCTCGCTCGCCCTCTCTCTCCCTCAAATCTCTGCCATGGCGCCGTCGGTCTGCCCACACGCCGATGAGGAGTCGCCGCCCCCCGAGGACGCTCACTCAAATAGCAGGGAGGAGGACCCCTACGCGCTGCTGGACGAGGTTGCGCCGAACCACCCAAATTTGGATTGGTTTTGGGGCCAGTACAATCTTTGTCTGTGGAAGTCGCTGCCACCGGCTGAGAAAGCCAGGCTAGTGGCGTTCAAGAAGGAGATGGCGGAGGAGGAATGCAGGTACCAGGAGGCCTGTGAAGCCCGTGATGCCGCCTGGAAAAGGGAGGCAGCGGAGCTTTGGGGGCGGCGCCTCGTCGTGCGGAGGAGGCGTACGAAGATGGGCACTTCGCGAGGAAGGTCATAGGCGCTGGGCGCCTCGTCACTGCGTGGAGGTGGGCCGATAAGCTCCAGCGTGCCACCGATGAGGAGCTCCGGTGGGTGCCCAACGAAATGGCAAGATCGTTCGCGTGCATCCGCCAGCAAGAGGTAGATCGGTACGTCAAGCGCTGCGAGGCGAAGGAGGCAGAGTACTCCCTCCGCACTGGGAAGACGCCGTGCACCAGGGAGTTGCTGGCGAGGGGCTGCCGAAATACTGGCCCCAAGAGGCATTATTAGTTTTAGTATTTTTTGTTTTCAATTTTGTGCATTGTACCTAGTAGTTAAGTATCATCACGTATATGTGATTATATTATTTATATGTATATTATGTGATGAACTAATGAACAATTAATATATATATATATATATATATATTATGAAATCCATTTTCTATATGTTTTTGTATACTAATTTGAATCTAGCTGTTATCATCCACATATACAGAATGGAAAGTGTATATACACACCTTGAAATAGAACATATAAGAACGCAAACAGAGTACACACATTGAAACAGAGGAATAAACAGAGCAATACTATGATTGATGTGAATACATAGCTATCCACGTCGAAACGACTCAACAAAATAAAACGCGTCCCTGAGACAATGACTAGCAGCCCTTGAGGGAATCCTGGACTAAGGGGTCCTCGGGCGTCCGGCTTATTCCACATGGGTCGAACTGATGGGCTATGAAGATACGAGACCGAAGACTCTCACGAGTGTTCGGATGGGACTCTCCTTGGCGTGGATGGCAAGTTCGATGTTCGGATATGAAGATTCCTTTCTCTATAACCGGCTTTGTATAACCCAAGTCTCCTCCGGTGTCTATATAAACCGGAAGGTTTAGTCCATAGAGACAATCATAATCATGTAGGCTAGACTTCTAGGGTTTTAGCCATTACGATCTTGAGGTAGATCAACTCTTGTAATACTCATATTCATCAAGATCAATCAAACAGGAAGTAGGGTATTACCTCCATAGAGAGGGCTCGAACCTGGGTAAACATCATGTCCCCTGTCTCCTGTTACCATCAACCTTAGACGCACAGTTCGGGACCCCCTACCCGAGATCCACCGGTTTTGACACCGACATTGGTGCTTTCATTGAGAGCTCCGACGTGATGTCATCAGAAGGTTCGATGGCTCCATCCACCATCAACAACACTGCCCAGAGAGATGTCTTTCTCCTTGGCCAGATCTTCATATTCGGCGGCTTCGCACTGCGGGCCAACTCGCTTGGCCAACTAGAGCAGATCGACAGCTACACCCCTGGCCGTCAGGTCAGGTTTGGAAGCCTGAACTACGTTGCTGATATCCACGGAGACTTGATCTTCGAAGGATTTGAGCCCATGGCAGCCGCTCCCTGCCACCACGATGAACATGACCTAAATCTGTCATCGGACCATACCCAGGAGACTACGCCTGTAAGCACTCCGGGCCTAGATCCGGAGCAGCTTGTGCCATCCGAAGACGGGAAGCTTAACCCCGTCATGGAAGCCGCAGACTCATCACCGTTGGAGCCGCTCACAGACTCAACTTCTAGCGGGTCTGCGTCACCGGATCCCCGGATTCATCTCCCATCACTGGTTCCGATGTACATGCATCCGCATTCGCCGAGCCCTACCAGGCACCGATCGTCGAATTCAGTTCCGCGGACATCTTTCGGTACTCACCTTTAGGTGATGTGCTAAACTCATTAAAAACCCTCTCTTTAGCAGGGGACTCAGAGCCGAATTATATCCGGTTTGAACTGGGGGCTGATGACGGGGAATTTCGCTCCCCACCACCCCACTTAATAGCCACTGTCGAAGATCTAACTGACATGCTTGACTACAACTCCGAAGGCATCGACGGTATGGACGACGATGCCGAAGAGGAGCAGGCCCAAGACCTGCCATTTACCGGGCGCTAGATGTCCACCTCCTCCTACGACGTATACATGGTGGACACACCCAAAGAAGTTAACGGCGATGACAAAGAAGACCCAGTGGAAGAAAAACCTCCTGAGACACAGCCAAAGCACCGAAGACAGCGGCGCCATTCTAACTCACGTCGTGAGAAAGACAGCAATGCCGGCACAGGAGAAAATAATACTCTGGACAATGTCGAAGACAATGAAGACCCCATTGAGCCAACTTCCGGACAGGACGAACGGGAAGATGGGTGAGTCAGCCCTGATGAACAGGTCGTGCACGAAGACTCAGAGGAAAACAATTATCTTCCACTCTCCGACGATGAGGTGAGCCTCGGCGACGAAGACTTTATCGTGCCCGAGGAACCTCTTGAACCTCTTGAGCCTCTTGAACCTCTTGAGCCTCTTGAGCCTGAGGAACCTCTTGAGACTTTAAGCAACAACTAATAGCCACTACAAGGAGCCTGAAAAAGAAGCAGCGACAGCTTCAAGCTGATCAAGTCTACTCAACGATAGATGGACTGATTTCCAGGCAGCAGAAGAATACGGCCTCGAGCGCCCAACCAAAAGTTACCCGAAATGTAAACTGCTACCCCAATTCGATTACGAGGCACTTGAGCCCGCACCATCAGTGCACAATGCAACTGATTGACCACCACGCAGTCGGGACAAAACAACAACTCAAGCCAAACACCAACCCGTACTAACTCGCGGTAAAGGCAGGAATAAAACACCTCGGGCATACACGTATGATCTCTGGCAGGGCCTGAAGAATAAAGCAGGTCCGGCCAGATCGATTTACTGATCACGGGGGCATGCCCCGACACGCGATGATGGCTATCAAGATGAACATGGCAAGCACAACTACGTCCGAGCTGAAAATCGCAGATGGACTCCATCCGAACTACATTGCGACCTAGCCTGATATAGAGGCGCCGCGCATCCCCTCTGCTTCGCTGATGAAGTAATGGAACATGAATTCCCAGAAGGGTTCAAACCCATGAATATCGAATCATATGACTGAACCACAGATCCTGCAGTATGGATTGAAGACTTTATTCTCCATATTCACATGGCCCGCGACGATGATCTTCATGCCATCAAATAACTCCCCCTAAAAGTCAAGGGGCCAGCCCGACACTGGCTGAACTGCCTGCCTGAAAACTCCATTGGCAGCTGGGAGGACTTGGAAGAAGCCTTCCTTGACAATTTCCAAGTTACATATGTTCGACCTCCGGATGCCGACGACTTGAGTCACATAATCCAACAGCCCGGAGAGTCAGCCCGGAAATTCTGGACTAGATTTTAACCAAAAAGAACCAGATCGTCGACTGTCCAGATGCCGAAGCCCTAGCGGCCTTTAAACATAGCATCCGGGACGAGTGGCTCGCCCGACACCTCAGCCAAGAAAAGCCGAAGTCCATGGCGGCCCTCACAGCACTCATGACTCGCTTTTGCGCGGGCGTAGATAGCTGGCTAGCCCGTAGCAATAACAATACAAGCGAACCTGGCACTTCAAAAGCCAGAAATAGCAACGACAAGCCCCAACGCAACATGCACAAGCATCGAAGCAATGGTGATAATACCGATTACATGGCGGTCAACGCCGGATTTAGTGGCTCCATGACCGGCCAGTGGAAGAAACCATATAAAAGAAATAATCGGGGCCCTTCTAGCCTGGACCGCATACTCGATCGCCCATGGCACCCCTGATAACCCAGCCAATCATACCCATAGTAGTTGTTGGGTCTTCAAATAGGCCGGCAAGTTAAAAGCCAAAGAGAAGGAGAAGGGGTCGCAACGCGAGAATGACGACGAGGAGCCCCGTCCATCGAACACAGGGGGACAGAAGAAATTTCCCCCTCAAATCAAAGAGTGAACATGATATACACTACCCACATCCCCAAGAAGGAGCGCAAGCGCGCGCTCAGGGACGTCTATGCGATAGAGCCAGTCGCCCCCAAATTCAACCCATGGTCCTCCCGCCCGATCACTTTCGATCGCAGGGACCACCCGACCAGTATCCGTCACGACGGTTCAGCCGCACTAGTCCTTGACCCAATCATTGATGGATTCCATGTTACACGAGTTCTCATGGATGGTGGAAGCAGCCTGAACCTGCTCTATCAGGATACAGTGCGGAAAATGGGTATTAATCCCTCAAGGATCAAGCCCACAAAGACTACCTTTAAAGGAGTCATACCAGGTGTAGAGGCCCGCTATACGGGCTCAATCACACTAGAGGTTGTCTTCGAATCCCCGAACAACTTCCGAAGTGAAGAGTTGATCTTCGATATCGTCCCCTTCCGCAGTGGCTATCACGCACTGCTCGGACGAACCGCATTTGCTCGATAAAATGTGGTGCCACACTACGCTTATCTCAAGCTCAAGATGCCCGAACCGCGTGGCGTCATAACAGTCAATGGAAACACGGAGCGCTCCCTCCATACTGAGGAGCACACCGCAGCTTTAGCAGCAGAAGTACATAGCAACCTCTCCAGGCAGAACCTCAATTTGGCGGCCGAGCTCCCGGACACCGTCAAACGAGTCCGGACTACTCCGCAGCAGGACAGCCCATCTCGTCAAGAGCTCGACTAGCAATTCGACCTCCGTCCCAGCCCCTACCAAGTGGCGGCATTCGTACTGCGTGTACATAACTATGCACTCAAAATACCATGGGCATAGACGGAGGCATAACTATATTGTAATTCATAATTCGGCTCGACCTACCTTGGCGCTCTCATACTTTCACTTTTTTCTTTCCTTCCATTTCAGGTTTCTTTTCCACAAGCCTTTTCTGATGGCCTGATCACAGGACCTATCGAAAGGATAGATACACCAATACGACACAAAGCACTAACGTATAAGGGAATTTCTAGGTGGTCTATTTGACGATCAGTCTACCTGTTTTCTGGACCTGCACGCAGCTCTCCCTTGGTTATGGCATATTAAATAGCCATGTTGCTTATTGCACTACTTGTACAAATACGCTTCGACGTATTAATCAAACTATAATGGAAGCGGTTTGGGGCCCAACTTCTGTGGCACTAGTTTATTTTTTTGATAATCTTATCAAATCACACCCGTACACTTTGGTATGCTTTAGTCTGCCATGGGCTTCATTGCGCCTCATAATACGGCAACAAAGTTCGAACACTTTTTACAGTATAGTTCGGCACCCCAAATTTAGCATTATATGCATTGGCTCCGAATCATGTCTTTGGTCAATAGTTGGGTTGCCCGGCTCCTGTGCTTACAACCTTATGTTCCGCTATATTAGCTAGAGTACTAAAGGGAGAACTACTGCGATTGTGTCCTGGTTTATCCGGATGAGCACCTCAGTAGAGAAAGTAGAAAACTGACTGCCATGATGCGGCGTGAGCCGGTCAGCTCTTCTGAGGTTTCAAATCTTTAGCGATTTTTTGCGCATTATGCGATGAATCGGTTCTTATCCGATCAGGTGTTTACAGCACCCTAGTTCGGATACTAGGGGCTGCGCCTAAATTTTATTGTCAAACTCCTATGGCTAAGTGAGGGTGATAAAGCCACATAGTCCAATTGCTTGGTTCGTTGCGCTAAACACCTCCTTTAAGGACCAAATTCTAGGATAAAGAGTGTTTATATTAATCCCGAACACCCCCGTACTACCTACGTGGGGGCAGAAGCCAACGACTGGCCAACTCTCAGACTTGATAAAACGGCCGCACATGAGGTAAAACTTTAAATAATAAACAACAAAGCATTATATTACATATCTACATTGTTTTCATCATACAAGACGGGGTTACATGAATGTATTCATTCAAAAATAATGTCCTTAGCACATTGCTCCGCCACAATGCGGGATCCCTTCAGAACATCTTCAAAATACCGCTCAGGAGTGCGGTGCTCCTTTCCCGTGGGCTGTCCTTCGGTCGCGAGCTTGACAGCGTCCATCTTCGCCCATTGTATCTTGACACGGGCGAAGGCCATCCGCGCACCTTCTATGTAGAACGACCGCTTGATGGCGTCAAGCCGAGGGCAGGCATTAACTAGCTGCTTCACGAGGCCGAAGTAACTGCCAGGTATAGCTTCTGCAGGCTGCAGCCCGATTATTAAGTCCTTCATGGCCAGTTCGGCCATCCTTTGCAGCTCGACCAACTGTTTTAGCTGGTCGCTAAAGGGCACCAGATGTTTTGGCGCAAGGTATCGCGACCGGAACAGCTTCTCTGTTGAGCTCGCCTCTTCGGCCCAAAAGAATTCTGCAGCGTCGGAAACACTGCGCGGGAAATCCGCAAACGCCCCTGGAGAACACCAAATCCAGGTCAGTAAGAGATACCTCTTGCTCACATACTGGCTTTGCTTAATAAAAGCCTTACCCGCCGCGATCTTCTTGGCCTCTTGGTTCTCCTGGAGGGCGCCTTGGGCTTCGGCCCGGGCCTCTTGTGTGCTTTGGCGGGCCTTAGCGAGTTCGAACTCTTGGTCCACATTCTGGTTCTCCAAGGACTCGCATTTCTTCACGGCGTCCTGGGGGTCCTCCTGGACCTCACCAACCCTGTCCTCATGCTTTTCTCGGGCGCCTTTTTCCTTTCCCGCTCTCTCCTCGGCCTCGGCCAGCGCCTTTGACGGTGTCCTGGACTAGGGGGTACTCATCACATCGTCTCCCGATCAGTTGGATTGGGCCGAGGACCCCCATGGCCGCATACTCATGGGCCAGTTCGGACAGCTGCCGCATACAAGGAAGATTCCACAAGACTTGGCGATCAAGACAAAGACTCCACCCCACCGGCGTATTCAGCTAGGACTCTTGTTATCCTAGGCCTCTGGTGCATTATATAAACCGAGGCCACGCTAGTCGATAGAGATATAAACAATCATACCATAGGCTAGCTTCTAGGGTTTTAGTCTCTACGATCTCGTGGTAGATCAACTCTTGTAATACTCATATCATCAATATCAATCAAGCAGGACGTAGGGTATTACCTCCATCAAGAGGGCCCGAACCTGGGTAAACATCGTGTCCCCTGCCTCCTGTTACCATTGATCCTAGACGCATAGTTCGGGACCCCCTACCCGAGATCCGCCGGTTTTGACACCGACATTGGTGCTTTTATTGAGAGTTTCGCTGTGTGATCGGCAAAAGGATCCATGGCTCGTCTGCAGGTCAACTGCGATGCCAACATCTTCATCGCCAGCTCGACTGGTCACCTTGGCTCGACCGAGGACCATGCTCCATCTCCGATCTTCATGTTCGGACGAGGGCCTTCATCAACATCAACTCCGATCTCTATCAAGATCATGGAGGAATTATCCATGGAGCTCGGGGGCTCAACGTCAACATTGCCCTCGGGCGACCGTGCTGTTTTTCTGAACAGGAAACTTGTATCCGCTGCCACCACCTCTTAGAGCATCGCTTTGACGATCCTTTTGGTGGAATTGTGCGGAATTGAGTCTACAACAACCCTGGAAAATTTCGTCGAGTTTCGATGGAGGAATCTCCGACAATCTACGATATACCGGAGCTCTGTCAAATCTGGACGGGAATCTGGACGAGTGTAGGGCGTGGTCTCCAGAGCCCAGCTCGGATGTTCTTTGGAAGATCCAACCGTTCATCTACTGCGGAAATCCCATATCTACCACCCCTCCAAATTTCAGCTTGATCCAACGGTTCAAACTCCGGGAAACTTCCGATGAGTCGACCAATTTTCGGATCTATTTTTTGCGCGAATACGGATCCGACCCGAATTCATGTTTCTTTATGAACGTGGTATTGGACAACCTTTTTTAAGGAATTTTCTTCTATGATATTGTGCGTTGTTTTTAAACACGTACCCATAAAATTTTAAGCCTCCTTCGAGGTAATCTTCACCATCACGCTGGTGTCAAACCAGTCTAGTGGTATTGCTCCATGGCTGCCGACATGCGCTACACACGTCGCCACTTTATTAAGCGGAGCTCAATTCCTTCAATCATCATCTCGGCAAGCCGAACAAGAGTTCGGCATCGCGAAGGATAAATCATCACCAACATCGCCGCCCCATGTATTACACAGAGCGGGCATGTCGGCATCGCCGCACGGTCACTTCATCAAGCCGGCATCGACCACGTCACGACCTGCATCGGCAGGGCCGCACTATTGCTTCTTCAAGATGGTGTCCATCACGCCGACCTACTTCGACTCATTAGCTGACATCGAGGCTTCGACATCTCGGCTGGACCGGGGGCTTCGCCATTTCTTCATCAACCTACTCCGGAGACTTCGGCGTCACTAGCCGACCAGCTCCGTCATGTTAGCTGGACCGAGGGCTTTGCCTCGGCAAGCCTATCTTTGCCAGCATCGCCATACCGTCGCTTTATCGCCATTCATGGAATGGGTGTGCGGATCGAGTCCCAATTTTGGGAATCACCTTTCTTCGGATTGCTACAACAAATAAACAGGTGCTATTAATCCTAATATTTTTTGCTTGTTTGGGTTTATTTTTCCCAAGGAATTATTACTCTGGTTTGTCCATCATCTGTACACAGGTCTATCAAATGATGGCCGCATTAACGATGGTCTCGTGGTGGTTCGGTCAGTTTCCGTACATAGTCCGGCGAACGCCGCATCCGGAACTTGGATCGACCTGTGAATTCAGGCTTTGCCATGCCTTTACCGCATCACGCCGATGCCCTGCATCGACATTGACTTCGGCGCCAGGCCATATTTCTTTTATTACTCACTTTGCATAAATTATTTATTATGCAATGATTTTTTTAATTATTATTATTACTATTATCTCCGGTTTGCACTACTTTTTGTGCACAGGAAAATGATCCGGGGACTTCGGCATCACTCTGCCGGTCTGCATTGACCGTGCTATGTCACCACTTCGGCGTGTCGATCTCTCCGCTCCGCCACCTCGGGACCGGCTTGGGGGATGGAACCTTGTCCCGCATCAAGCTCGGACCGCGTCATCAATGCCGAACACATTAACCAGCTAAGTCGCTTTCATGCTCAAAGTTTTAATTTTTAACTTGTGTTCGGTTCGACCAAGCATTATACTTTTTTGGGAAAAAGTTGCTTGTAAAAAATTTCCTTGTCCAAACTTTGTTTGTGACACACATATTCAAATACCCCGTTTATTTGGGGGCTTCCTTTATGAAGCTTTTCCTCTTGCATATGATTATACTTGTACGGCTTCGTTCCTTATTCGTGTATTATGCCACAATATGCACCATATTGACTTAAGCGATTTGCAAGCTGGGTTGCCTGGCTCCTGTGCTTACCCCTACGTACCCGATTGTTCGTCTAGGGAGTAAAGGGAGCACCTCTGTGATTGTCACGACCGGGTCCTTCGAGCTCTGACCTCAGACTGGGTGAAGCCGAAAGCTAGCGCTCTTATCGTTTTCAATCATGGTCGGTACACAACGGAACTCATGACTACAAAAAATCTATTGCATAAGTCTCATAGTAATAATGAGCACCGAAGAATGGTATCGGTGGGGGTACTATTTTCTTCTAAGATGCTTCTTACACTTCGTCTGTAATATAGCATAAGTTCCCTGAGCGCGCTTTGTCTGTTACAGCCTTATGGCCCGGTTGCCTGGTTATCAGAAACACTGTCGGTATTCTCGACAGGTGGAGTACATAACACTTTTCGGTCCTCGACTGAAGAGGGAGAAGCCGACGGTCGGTTAAGACGCGTTTAAAGTTCGGTTGAACAAAGATATGATATAAGTACTTCGGTACATACAATCATTATACATAAAATCTTTTACCCAAGTCACTTGGGGGCTCTTAAAATTTATATGAGCTATTTTATAGTAAATGTGTTTTCTTCTTGGTCGTTGCAAAGTCTTTTTCTATCGCTCTTTTTTTGATGTGAGTGTGTGGTCAATAGCCAGATAACCCATTTTTTCTCTAGTGACCGCTCGAGTTTAGTTCGTTAAACTGGTCTAACAAGAAGTACTCCACCTTCGGGATAGGAGGTTGAAGCCGTAGGCTGACCCGCTTGAAGTCTTGAGATAGGATGTGTTATGTTAAAGCATGACAGAAGCACTTTTTTTCTTCTAAAGTCCAATTTTCGGATTGGCACCGAACACTTGATCTTGTTCGGGCGTCAAGTTTTTACTGACGTTTTTCTGGTTTTCCAAGCTTATGGCACTTTTAAACTACTTGTGTGTTTTCAGCACAAGTCTCGCAGTGCAATGGTGGACACCTTTATAGATTCAGCAAAAACTTTCTCGGATCTCACTATATATGCATTGGTTTCTAATTGTGTCTTCGGTCAATAGTTGGGTTGCCCGGCTCTTGCGCTTGCCTCCTATGTTCCGCTTTGTTCGGCTAGGTGTGCAAAGGGAGAACCACTGCGATTGTGCTTCCAGCTCACATGGTTAAGCACCTCAGTGGAGAAAGCCGAAAACTGACTGTCACAATAAGCGTAAACTGGTCAGCAATTCGATGACAGTGTTAAATGACGGGCCATTCATAACAATGGCCGAAGTGTTTACGGCTTGACCTCGACTGTCGCCGAACACTACCGGGGGCTATTAACTGGCCTCCCAAACTAAATCCTCGATATTATGCTCTTACATTAGAGCTGAGGCTGCATGATCATGCTTAGCATGACAACCCAAAGAAAGGAACCGATAGCGGGACTATTTTCTTTGGAAGACATTTCTTATGTTAAATAGTAATATAACATATCTCTCTGCGTACCTTTGTTCATAAAACCGTATGGCCAGATTGCCTTGTTTGTCGTAAATCTTTGCCCTCATAAAGGCTTTATAAAGTAGGGCAAACACTCCTCGGCTACTAGCCGAGGAGGTGGAAGCCGATGGTCGGTCAACAAAGTTTTGTACAATGCGGATCCAAGCATTAATGACGTAAAGTACTTGGATACATAGATTCATTACACATAATTTGTGATTTTACTATGGATATCGATCCTTAATTCGGCCACCCGTGCTCGCATTAAGGCTCAGGGGCTACTGGGCTTCGGCCTTATTATTTACAAATATTAAAGGGGCACATCGATCCCCTGATCTGGTGTTGCCACCCGACCAGTGTCTCGGGGGCTACTGCATTGCCTGTTCATTGCAGAAAATTTTAATTGCAATACAGTTGCCGAGGAGATTTTGATCCTCATGTTGGTCAGCCGCACCCAACCTGAGTCTCGAGGACTAAGCACGCCGCTTTTTGTGTCCTGAAGTATTCTGCAGAGCTAGGACTTGATCCTCAGGCCGATTTTTCAAATCAACCTGAGTCTCAGCGGCTACTGGGAATAGCGGTCTTACGTCATCCTTCAGGTGCATCTCGGGTTTTAGACCGATACACACCTTGAGGGCTACTGGCCATATATCTCAGCAGAGAATAAATTGCAATAATAAAAATATTGACAAAAAATCGGCCCACAGTCGGGGTGGTGCACCACCTCGGAAGCAGTCCGGCATAAAGCTCGGGCGCTAGTGGCTGGCTCCATAGAGGGCATTTTCAGCATTAAGCTCGGCTAAACTCCTTCAAATTTTTTGAACCAAGGTGATATGACACCTCGGATATAGTCCGGCATTGGAGCTGGGACACTGTCCGGCGTTGGAGCTCGGATATAGTCCGGCGTTGGAGATCAGATACAGTCCAGCGTTGGAGCTTGGACATAGTCCGGCGTTGGAGCTTGGATACATTCCTGCGTTGGAGCTCGGAAGCGGTCCGGCATTGGTGCTCAGCCGCAAAAGATACCTCAAATGCAGTCCGGCGTTAGAGCTCGGACGCAAGAGGATACTGCCTCCCGGGAACAACTTCAAACCCGAGGTGTGGCATAAAAATAACAAGGCATTGATAAAGGCCAGAAACTTAAAGGGGCTCCTCGGATACCCGACGTGTAAACTCGCCGAATGCATTTCGGTGATCCTCAAGATCGAAGATGAGAAGATTTGTTGAACTAGTTTTCAAGACCATCAACCAAAGATGAAGAACAGTTCGGAAGAATCGAGGAGCGTCCCTAACTTGAAGACCGGTTCAGGGGGCTACTGACGGTGTCCTGGACTAGGGGGTACTCATCACATCGTCTCCCGATCAGTTGGATTGGGCCGAGGACCCCCATGGCTGCATACTCATGAGCCAATTCGGACAGCTGCCGCATACATGGAAGATTCCACAAGACCTGGCGATCAAGACAAGGACTCCAAGCCACCGGCGCATTCGGCTAGGACTCTTGTTATCCTAGGCCTCTGGTGCATTATATAAACCGAGGCCAGGCTAGTCGATAGAGATATACAACAATCATACCATATGCTAGCTTCTAGGGTTTTAGTCTCTACGATCTCGTGGTAGATCAACTCTTGTAATACTCATATCATCAATATCAATCAAGCAGGACGTAGGGTATTACCTCCATGAAGAGGGCCCGAACCTGGGTAAACATCGTGTCCCCTGCCTCCTGTTACCATCGATCCTAGACGCACAGTTCGGGACCCCCTACCGAAGATCCGCCGGTTTTGACACCGACAGCCTTCTTGAGGGCCTCAACCTCGGTCGCCGCCCCTACGGAAATATCACGGCACTACGGTCAGTGCAAAAACATTCATACTTTCCGGATATGCATAAATGATTGAATACCTTGATTTTCCTCCAGCTGCTTTTTAGCACGACCGAGCTCTTCCTCGGTCTGCTCCAGCCTCTGCTTCAGTCCGGAGACTTTGGCAGCATGAGAAGTCGCGGCTAGCAGCGATGCCTGCTTATTCACATAGACATACATGGTTAGTCTCCTGTAAAAGACTATTTGATCCTCTGTTCGGCTTTTCTTTCCGAACCCCGAACAGAGTCTCAGGGGCTACTATCTATACTGTGACTTTATTTTCACAAATTGCATTGCTTACCTCAAAGCCTATTAAAAGGCTTGTGCAGGCTTCGGTCAATCCTGTCTTCGCGGACTGAATCTTCTCAATCACCGCACCCATGAGGGTGCGGTGTTCCTCAATGATGGAAGCACTTCGCAGCGCTTCCAGTAGAGTATCTGGCGCCTCTGGTTGGACAGAGGTCACCGGTGGAATGTGAACACCTCCTTCCGATGAAGGAGGCTGCTTGCCGGATTCCGGAGACGTATAGGTCTTCAGGACCGTATTCGGCTGGGGGACGAATTGGACATGGCCCCCATCGCCAGTCTCCATGGGGATCTGCTCCCCCATGTGTCCGGTGGCCGAGGTCTCTCCCTCTGGCGCCGTCCTGACAGCCTCCTGCGTCTCTCCCTGGTCGGGGATCCTTCAGGACAACACCTCGGTGTCATCCATAGCCCTGGGAGAGGAGGCTGTCGGAGGGGACCCGCTGTCCATCACCTTCGGGTCCAGCGAGTTCCCGAAGAGAAGGATCGCTCAAGGGTGGAACAAGCCGTACTGCAAATGCATGATTCGACATGTTAAAATTATGAAGTCAAGAGGCGGATATATGAATGCGTCAGGGTCTTCAGATACTCACGATTCGGGCAGGGGCTTATCTCGAGGCCTTGTTCTGGGCTGCTATCGACGTCCCACGCGGAGCTATCCGCGAGGGAAGCCTTTCCCTTCTTGGACGCCTTCACTTCCAGATCTATGGAGGCTGACCTCTTCTTTCCCCCTCGGGGAGGGGAAAGTTGCTTTCTTCCTCCTCTTCCTCCTCCTCGTCTTCTTCGGCGGTGGAGTGAGTTTCGGTGTCTTCAGACACCACGTCCGAAGTACCTTGGGACGGAGGTAAACCTCTAGTCCCCTTGGCTTTCTTCTTGGCCTTCTTCTCTGACGCCTTCTAGGGCGCCGGAACCAGCATCTTCGTCAGATACGGGATGGCTGGATCCTCGGGCAGTAGAGCCGGACACTGAATCCGCTCTGCCTTCTTCATCCAAGCCTGAAAAAAATAAATGAGGAAGTTCGGACACCCTCCTTGAATAAGAAAGTAAGGAATACACCTTGAAACAATGGAAAACTTTCCGAACTGGCGGGATGGGCCAGGTTGTGCCCGCGGTCCTCGGTGGTCTTCGGCCACATCTCTTTGGCCTTGAAGAGCACCTTCCAAATATCTTCATGTGTAGTTCCGAAGAACCGTTGCAGGTTATTTTGCTCGGCCGGATCAAACTCCCATAGGTGGCAAGCCCGGCTCTGGCATGGAAGGATCTGGCGGACTAGCATCACCTGAATCACATCGACAAGCTTGACGTTTTTGTCCATCATGCTCCTGATGCGTGTCTGGAGCACTCTCAGCTCATCCGACGAAGACCAATCCAGGCCCTTCTCTTTCCAGGAGGTGAGCCGCATTGGGGCCCCGGATTTGAATTCGGGAGCCGCGGCCCAGGTAGTGTCGCGGGGCTCGGTGACGTAGAACCACAACTTCTGCCACCCCTTGACGGTCTCCACGAAAGTGCCTTTGGGCCACTGGATGTTGGACATTTTGCTCACCATGGCGCCTCTACACTCTGCGTGTTCACCGCCCACCACCTTCGGTTTTACATTGAAGGTCTTCAGCCATAGTCCGAAGTGGGGGGATGTGGAGGAAAGCCTCACACACGACGATGAACGCCGAGATGGTGAGGAAGGAATTGGGGGCCAACTCATGGAAATCCAGCCCATAGTAGAACATGAGCCCGCGGATAAAGGGGTGGAGTGCGAATCCCAGCCCGCGGACGAAGTGGGGGATGAAAACTACCCTCTCATGGGGCTCCGGGGTAGGGACGATCTGTCCCTCAGTCGGAAGCCTATGGGTGACCTCCTTGGACAAACATCCAGCATCCGGAAGCTGGGTGATGTCCTTCTCCTTGACGGTGGAGGCCATCCACTTGCCCTGTGCTCCAGACATTGTTGGAGTGCTCTCTTGGGGAAAGAAAGACGAGAACTTGGGCGCTGTAGCTCGAGAGTGGGTAGGCGGAAAGAGAGAAGGCGTGGGTGAAAGAGGTGAATCCTTATCTCCTTATAAAGGCAGTGAATATAAAGTGCTTCCCCACTCGCCATAAAACTCGCCTATTCCCTAGGAGTCGTGCAGGCAGCACGGTTGGATTACCCATACCCGTATTGATGAGAATCCTGCAATAAGGGGACACGATGTCTGCTTTGACAAGACGTGCCAATAAAGCCGCATCTCGAAATATGGAGTGGCAGGCCGAAATCGGTTCAAAATAATAATCGGGTAGGGACATGATATCATGTTACAAAACGTTGTCAGCAGATTGGACTCATGAAATATTATACTCTCTACGGTGGTGTGTGGTACTTGTTTTGCAGATCCGGACGCGTTTGAAGACTGTGTTGGAGTATTCGGAGGAGGAACCCGCCTTGCAATACCGAAGACAATCCGCGCGCCGGACACCTCGTCATTGAAGCCTAGTTCAGGGGCTACTGAGGGAGTCCTGGACTAAGGGGTCCTCAGGCGTCCGGCCTGTTGGACATGGGCCGGACTGATGGGCTATGAAGATACGAGACCGAAGACTCTCACCCGTGTCCGAATGGGACTCTCATTGGTGTGGATGGCAAGTTTGATGTTCAAATATGAAGATTCCTTTCTCTATAACCGACTTTGTATAACCCTAGTCTCCTCCAGTGTCTATATAAACTGGAAGGTATAGTCCATATAGACAATCATAATCATATAGGCTAGACTTCTAGGGTTTTAGCCATTATGATCTCGAGGTAGATCAACTCTTGTAATACTCATATTCATCAAGATCAATCAAGCAGGAAGTAGGGTATTACCTCCATAGAGAGGGCCCGAACCTGGGTAAACATCGTGTCCCCTGTCTCCTGTTACCATCAACATTAGACACACAGTTTGGGACCCCCTACCTGAGATCCGCCGGTTTTGACACTGACAGCCCTTGCCTATGGTATCTCTTGGCTTTGCCTGAACTCGTTCAGGTGTTCGTCCAAGCGGTCGACACGCTCGCGATACATCTGGAGCGCGATCTCGAGATCCAAGTTGGCTATTTCATCGGAGATCACCAGCTCGAGGATGCGACAGCCAAGTTCCTCTACTGCGCCAAGGTGGACACCTGGGCCAAGGAGGCGGTTGAGCCTACTGACTAGCATGTTGGCATCGAGCGGGCCGCGGACAAGGCGAACAATGAGACCCATGCGAACGGTGCGGCGGGTGTCTGGTGCAAGTACGACATGGCCGACCTCTAGTGCAAGTACGACGCTGAGGGCCTCCAACCACTCCTGGCGAGGAATGGGGGTACTGATGGGACGTGTACCCAGCTGCGATGCCGTGTCGACAGCAGGCAAGCGTCGATCACTCTTGCTGTGCAGCACGCCGCGCCTCTCGCTCTACGGTGCTCCAACGGTCTCGCCATGCGGCGAGCCGCAGCCTATCGGCACATACGCGCCTAGATTGCTCTGCGGCGCGCCATCGATCATGATGTGCGGTGAGCTGCAGCCTGTCGGTGCTGACATGCCTATCTTGATCCGCAGTGCTCAAGCGCCATGCGCCAAAGGTCTACTCAACCCTGGTGATGATGCGCATGACGGCGTCGTCCATCGCGTTGCCGGGGAGCACCTTGGCCTCGACGGGCTGTGGCGCCTACTCGTTTTCCTCGTCGACGAGGTTGATGGCAGAGGCAGCGCTTTGGTGGGTTAGCATGCTTGGAAAAGGTGGATGTGCTATAGGTCGCGCTTGTCACCTCCGTGCGTCGTGCGCCGCCTAGGTTTATGCGCAATATCGCTGGGTGGCGGGAGACGGTGGCGTGTTCATAAAACGCCATCAATTAATGGAAACTTAGCATAGAACGAACATTGAGCTAGCACAAGAAGTAGATGATGATCAAATGAACATGGACCACACTAGGGAACCCATCGATGACGAATTCATCAATCGCAAGCGGTTGAATACTAGCAAGTGTTTGCCCACAACACACACGGCTTATTCCATCACAAACAGGTCGGATGGATCAACTGTATGCCATGTATCGCACATTATCAAAAAATAATGTGGTAGACCTTCTTTAACATGTATTAAAAAATAAAAGAAATGAAAAAGCAAGGACCTCGAGGTTAAATTAACTCATGGGATGGGTCGTATCAGTCATTTAATTTGACAAATACGACCCATCCTATCACTTAATTTAACATCAACACAACTTCCATCCAGTCACCCATCTGATGGCTGCTCCAGCCTGAGCACACATAACTTGAGAGTTCACTTACATGAGCTACTAGTGGAACAACAAGTCCTTGCTGATATAGGATGCCTCTTCGCATCATTATGGCTGATACGTCTCCATCGTATCTACGATTTTTGATTGTTCCATGCCAATATTATTCAACTTTCATATACTTTTGGCAACTTTTTATACTATTTTTGGGACTAACATATTGATCCAGTGCCCAGTGCCAGTTCCTGTTTGTTGCATGTTTTTTTTTCATAGAATATCCATATCAAACGGAGTCCAAACGGAATAAAAACTGACGGAGAATTTTTTTGGAATATATATGATTTTTGGGAAGAAGAATCCACGCGAGACGAAGCTCGAGGGGCCCATGAGGTAGGGGGGCGCGCCCCAGGGTGTCAGACGCGCCCCTGACCCTCATGGCCACCCCGTAAGGCGGTAGGTGCCCTTCTTTCGCCGCAACAAAGCTAATTTCCGGATAGAGATCGTGTCAAAATTTCAGCCCAATCGGATTTACGGATCTCCGAGAATATAAGAAACGGTGAAAGGGAAGAATCTAGGAACGCAGAAACAGAGAGAGACAGAGAGACAGATCCAATCTCGGAGGGGCTCTCTCCCTTCCCATGCCATGGTGGCCATTGACCAGAGGGGAAACCCGTCTCCCATCTAGGGAGGAGGTCAAGGAAGAAGAAGAAGAAGAAGGAGGGGGGCTCTCTCCCCCTCGCTTCCGGTGGCACCGGAGTGCCACCAGGGGCCATCATCATCAGCGCGATCTACACCAACACCTCCGCCATCTTCACCAACATCTCCATCACCTTCCCCCCTCTATCTAAAGCGGTCCACTCTCCCGCAACCCGCTGTACCCTCTACTTGAACATGGTGCTTTATGCTTCATATTATTATCCAATGATGTGTTGCCATCCTATGATGTCTGAGTAGATTTTCGTTGTCCTATCGGTGGTTAATGAATTGCTATGATTGACTTAATTTGCTTGTGGTTATGTTGTTGTCCTTTGGTGCCCATCATATGATTGCGCGCGTGGATCACACCATAGGGTTAGTTGTATGTTGATAGGAATATGTATTGGAGGGTAAGAGTGACAGAAGCTTCAACCTAGCATGGAAATTGATGCATACGGGATTGAAGGGGGACCAATATATCTTAATGCTATGGTTGGGTTTTACCTTAATGAACATTAGTAGTTGCGGATGCTTGCTAATAGTTCCAATCATAAGTGCATAGAATTCCAAGTCAGGGATGACATGCTAGCAGTGGCCTCTCTCACATAATACTTGCTATCGGTCTAGTAAAGTAGTCAATTGCTTAAGTGACAATTTTGCAACTCCTACCGCCACTTTTCCACACTCGCTATATTTACTTTAGTTGCTTCTTTACCTCAACATCCCCTCGTTTTATTTTTGTGCTCTTTACTTTCTTGCAAGCCTTTCCAAAAACACCTACAAAGTACTTCTAGTTTCATACTTGTTGTAGGTAAAGCGAACGTCAAGCGTGCGTAGAGTTGTATCGGTGGTCGATAGAACTTGAGGGAATATTTGTTCTACCTTTAGCTCCTCGTTGGGTTCAACACTCTTACTTATCAAAAACTGTTGTGATCCCATATACTTGTGGGTTATCAAGACCTTTTTCTGGCGCCGTTACCGGGGAGCAATAGCGTGGGGTGAATATTCTCGTGTGTGCCTGTTTGCTTTATAACTAAGTAATTTTTATTTGCTGTTCTTAGTTGTTTTCTATCTTTATTTATAGGTAGGAAACGCAAAATACCAAAAAAAATTAGTTGTACCTATTGAACCAATGGTTGAAGAACCAATCAAAATCTATCACACTACTGAAGCTTATTACTTGGATCATCTTCGATCCCTATGTGCTCGTGCTGAAACCCCAACTAGCTTAGTTGAGGGCAAATCTTTAGATGAGCATGCTTGTTTTGTGTGACACAGAATATCTAAAAAAGGGAAAACTTTACTGGATCAAATTCATCGTTTGCAATGCTATGTTTGGAATTTATGTGAAATATATGATTATACTTGTTGTTTTGAAGACCCTAAGAAACACCTCCCCTACCAATGTTTGTTTAGTGATAATGGAATGGTATCCTCGTATGCTAAGGGTGTTTACAATTACTATGATGTTCAACAAATTGAAGAATCTGTTGCTTTTAAGGGTGCTTATGAAATTGCTTCTTTGATTGAAAAGTATGATGCTACTTTTCACAAATCTGAAAATTTTGCCATACTTAAATATTGCTATGATAATTATGCTTCTAATGCCTATGTTAAACTATATATTGAGGAATACTCCGCTGTCCAAGAAGAGACTAATATTTTCCAGGAGTCTATGGAAGAAGAAATGGATGAAACTATGAGCTCATTGGATGAAAAAGATGAGGAGGAGAGCGAAGAACAAAAGGAGGAAGAGCGGATTAGCTACCCGTGCCCACCTTCTAATGAGAGTAACTCTTCAACTCATATATTGTTTAATTCCCCTTCGTGCTTACCGAAGGATGATTGCTATGATGACTATTATGATCCCATTGATTATCTTGAAATATCCCTTTTTGATGATGCTTGCTATGCTTGTGGCCAAGATGCCAATATGAGTGATGCTTATGGAGATGAACTTGCTATAGTTCCTTATGTTAAACATGAAATTGTTGCTATTGCACCCACGCATGATAGTCCTATTATCTTCTTGAATTCTCCCGATTATACTATATCGGAGAAGTTTGCTCTTATTAAGGATTATATTGATGGGTTGCCTTTTACCGTTACACATTATGATTTTGATAGATATAATATGCATGTGCTTGATGCTCCGACTTGAAATTATTATGAGAGAGGAACTATATCTCCACCTCTTTATGTTTCCAATACAATAAAATTGCAAGAAACTGTTTATACTATGAATTGGCCTTTACTATGTGTGCATGAATTGTTCTTTTATGACATGCCGATGCATAGGAAGAGAGTTAGACTTCGTCATTACATGATATATGTTGCTTTGTGCTCACTACTAAATTACAAATCATTGCTAATTAAAATTGGCTTTGATATACCTTGGGATCCGGGTGGATCCATTACTTGAGCATTATATGCCTAGCTTAATGGCTTTAAAGAAAGCGCTGCCAGGGAGACAACCCGGAAGTTTTAGAGAGTCATTTATTTCTGTTGATGCTTTCATATAGTTTAAAAACAACAAAAATAAAGAGGGGAACCCAAAACTTTTCAAAAAGGAAAGTGAAAGTGAGAAAGACAAACACTGTTGAAGTGGGAGAGCTCCTTGAACTTTGTTCATGCTCACGGAAACTTTGTGAATCTTGATTACAGAAAATTTTCAACAAAAATAATTATCCCCTTGTACAATTCCATTGTATTATAAAAATAATGTGCCAAGGTTTGCCTTTAGGATGTTTACGATGCTTGTTGGTTTGTGCGGTGCAGGACAGAAACTTTGGCTGTAGTGCATGAATTTTAATTTTTTACTGGAACGTCAAATGGTTCTGATTATTTTTGCACTGTCTTGCTGTACAAATTTTTTTATTTTTACTAATTTTGGCAGAATGTTTCAAGTATCAGAAGTATAGTGAATGTTCAGATTGCTATAGACTGTTCTGTTTTAGACAGATTCTGTTTTTGATGCATAGTTTGCTTGTTTTGATGAAACCATCAATTTATATCAGTGGATTAAGCCATGAAAAAGTTATACTACAGTAGACACAATGCAAAAACAAAATATGAATTGGTTTCCAACAGTACTTATAGTGGTGATTTGCTTTATTATACTAACGGATCTTACTGAGTTTTCTGTTGAAGTTTTGTGTGGATGAAGTGTTCGATGATCGAGAAGGTCTTGATGTGAGAAGAAGGAAGAGAGGCAGGAGATCAAGCTTGGGGATGCCCGAGCACCCCAAGTAAATATTCAAGGAGACTCAAGCGTCTAAGCTTGGGGATGCTGGGGAGGCATCCCCTCTTTCTTCAGTAAGTATCGGTATGTTTTCGGATTCATTTCGTTCATGCGATATGTGCAATCTTGGAGCGTCTTTTCTTTAGTTTTCATGTTTCTTTTTTGCACCATGCTGGTATGTGATAGACCTTGGTTGATTTATAGAATGCTCTTTTCACTTCACTTATATCTTTTGAGTATGGCTTTATAGAATGCTTCATGTGCTTCACTTATATCATTTGAAGTTTGGATTGCATGTTTCTCTTTACATAGACAACCGCCATTTGTAGAATGCTCTTTTGCTTCACTTATATTTGTTATAGCATGGGCATACCTTTTGTAGAAAGAATTAAACTCTCTTGCTTAACTTATTTCTATTTAGAGAGATGATAGGAACTGGTCATTCACATGGTTAGTCATAAAATCCTACATAAAACTTGTAGATCACTGAATATGATATGTTTGATTCCTTGCAATAGTTTTGCGATATAAAGATGGTGATATTAGAGTCATGCTAGTGGGTAGTTGTGGATTAGTAGAAATACTTGTGTTAAGGTTTGTGATTCCCGTAGCATGCACATATGGTGAACCGTTATGTGATGAAGTCGGAGCATGATTTATTTGTTGATTGTCTTCCTTATGAGTGGCGGTCGGGGACGAGCAATGGTCTTTTCCTACCAATCTATCCCCCTAGGAGCATGTGCGTAGTACTTTGTTTCGATGACTAATAGATTTTTGCAATAAGTATGTGAGTTCTTTATGACTAATGTTGAGTCCATGGATTATACGCACTCTCACCCTTCCACCGTTGCTAGCCTCTCTAGTACCGTGCAACTTTCGCCGATACCATAAACCCACCATATACCTTCCTCAAAACAGCCACCATACCTACCTATCATGGCATTTCCATAGCCATTCCGAGATATATTGCCATGCAACTTCCATCATCATCATCATATACATGACTTGAGCATTCATTGTCATATTGCTTGCATGATCGTAAGATAGCTAGCATGATGTTTTCATGGCTTGTTCGATTTTTGATGGCATTGCTACGCTAGATCATTGCACATCCCGGTACACCGCCGGAGGCATTCATATAGAGTCATATCTTTGTTCTAGTATGGAGTTGTAATATTGAGTTGTAAGTAAATAAAAGTGTGATGATCATCATTATTAGAGCATTGCCCTAGTGAGGAAAGGATGATGGAGACTATGATTCCCCCATAAGTCGGGATGAGACTCCGAACTTTACAAAAAAAATAAAAGAGGCCAAAGAAGCCCAAATAAAAAAAGAGGCCAAAGAAGCCCACCAAAAAATAAATAAAAAATAAAAAAACAAAAATAATGAGAGAAAAAGAGAGAAGGGGTAGTGCTACTATCCTTTTTCCACACTTGTGCTTCAAAGTAGCACCATGTTCTTCATATAGAGAGTCTCTTGAGTTATCACTTTCATATACTAGTGGGAATATTCATTATAGAACTTGGCTTGTATATTCCGATGATGGGCTTCCTCAAATGCCCGAGGTCTTCATGAGCAAGCAAGTTGGATGCACACCGACTTAGTTTTAGTTGGAGCTTTCATACACTTATAGCTCTAGTGCATCCGTTGCATGGCAATCCCTACTAACTCACATTGATATCTATTGATGGGCATCTCCATAGCCCGTTGATACGCTGAGTTGATGTGAGACTATCTTCTCCTTTTTTTTCTTCTCCACCATCATATTCTATTCCACCTATAGTGCTATGTCCATGGCTCACGCTCATGTATTGCGTGAAAGTTGAAAAGGTTTGAGAACGTCAAAAGTATGAAACAATTGTTTGGCTTGTCATCGGGGTTGTGCATGATGTGAATATTTTGTGTGGTGAAGATGGAGCATAGCCAGACTATATGATTTTGTAGGGATAACTTTCTTTGGCCTTGTTATTTTGAAAAGACATGATTGCTTTATTAGTGGTCTTGAAGTATTATTGTTTTTATGTCAAATGATAGACTATTGCTTTGAATCACTCGTATCTTAATATTCATGCCATGATTAGACATATGATCAAGATTATGCTAGGTAGCATTCCACATCAAAAATTATCTTTTTTATCATTTACCTACTTGAGGACAAGCAGGAATTAAGCTTGGGGATGCTGATACGTCTCCGTCGTATCTATAATTTTTGATTGTTCCATTCCAATATTATTCAACTTTCATACACTTTTGACAACTTTTTATACTATTTTTGGGACTAACATATTGATCCAGTGCCCAGTGCCAGTTCCTGTTTGTTGCATGTTTTTTGTTTCACAAAATATCCATATCAAATGGAGTCCAAACGGAATAAAAACTGATGGAGATTTTTTTGGAATATATATGATTTCTGGGAAGAAGAATCCACGCGAGACGATGCTCGAGGGGCCCACGAGGTAGGGGGCACGCCCCAGGGTGTCAGGCGCGCCCCTGACCCTCGTGGCCACCTCGTAAGGCGGTTGGTGCCCTTCTTTAGCCGCAAGAAAGCTAATTTCCGGATAAAGATCGTGTCAAAATTTCATCCCAATCGGAGGTACGGATCTCCGGGAATATAACAAAATGTGAAAGGGAAGAATCTGGGAACACAGAAACAGAGAGAGACAGAGAGACAGATCCAATCTCGGAGGGGCTCTTGCCCCTACCGTGCCATGGAAGCCATGGACCAGAGGGGAAACCCTTCTCCCATCTAGGGAGGAGGTCAAGGAAGAAGAAGAAGGAGGGGGCTCTCTCCCCCTCGCTTCCGGTGGCACCGGAGTGCCACCAGGGGCCATCATCATCACCGCGATCTACACCAACACCTCCGCCTTCTTCACCAACATCTCCATCACCTTCCCCCCTCTATGTACAGTGGTCCACTCTCCCGCAACCCGCTGTACCCTCTACTTGAACATGGTGCTTTATGCTTCATATTATTATCCAATGATGTGTTGCCATCCTATGATGTCTGAGTAGATTTTCGTTGTCCTATCGGTGGTTGATGAATTGCTATGATTGATTTAATTTGCTTGTGGTTATGTTGCTGTCCTTTGGTGCCCATTATATGATTGCGCGCGTGGATCACACCATAGGGTTAGTTGTATGTTGATAGGACTATGCATTGGAGGGCAAGAGTGACAGAAGCTTCAACCTAGCATAGACATTGATGCCTACGGGATTGAAGGGGGACCAATATATCTTAATGCTATGGTTGGGTTTTACCTTAATGAACATTAGTAGTTGTGGATGCTTGCTAATAGTTCCAATCATAAGTGCATAGAATTCCAAGTCAGGGATGACATGCTAGCAGTGGCCTCTCCCACATAATACTTGCTATCGGTCTAGTAAAGTAGTCAATTGCTTAAGGGACAATTTCGCAACTCCTACCACCACTTTTCCACACTCGCTATATTTAATTTAGTTGCTTCTTTACCTTAACAGCCCCTAGTTTTATTTTTGTGCTCTTTACTTTCTTGCAAGCCTTTCGAAAAACACCTACAAAGTACTTCTAGTTTCATACTTGTTCTAGGTAAAGTGAACGTCAAGCGTGCGTAGAGTTGTATCGGTGGTCGATAGAACTTGAGGGAATATTTGTTCTACCTTTAGCTCCTCCTTGGGTTCGACACTCTTACTTATCGAAAACTGTTGCGATCCCCTATACTTGTGGGTTATCAATGGCGTATCCGTGTGACCTCCCATTCCCCAATGGCCAATAGATGTTGTGTAGACAGGGCATATCACAGACGTCTTGTTAGAAGCAATCGTCTGTGTTATTATCGGTCTTCGCACACATTTCTGATTACAGACCTGTTTGCCGCGTATCACACACATGTTGATATATTGAACCGTTTTTGTTCTCTTGTCTCAAGCAAACAGTTCATCCGAGTGAAACGCATGCCGTATATCGTACACACCTTGATCTGGCTGACCGTTTGTTTTGTGTTGCCTAATCACAAATAGTTCATCCGAGTGAACCAAATGTTGTATATCGCACACACCTTCATCTGGCTGCCCATTTCTTTTGTTCCTCCTCATCGCAAACAGTTAATTGAACTGAACTGTATGCCCAGCATCGCACACGCAACTAAAATCTGAACCATGTTTGATGCATCCTCCATCGCAAACATTTTGCACCTTTTTGACGGTTCTTTTACACCACCGTTTACGATTATTGCATCGCACACAGTTTCGTCGAAGGGTCTCTGATCGTAGTTTCGTGTTAGCAGCATCCTGCAGTAGTGATGTACCAAGTAGGGTTGTCAATATCTTCCATGCTAGGTGGGTTATTCTCATGATGAGTGGACCCCGCTCATCATTCATGAGAAAATGGCTGGTAACCGGGATGCCCAGTCCCATGCTCAAAGCAAATCAAATCAAAATAATTGCAAAGAAAACTCCCCCAGGATTGTTGTTAGTTGGATGGTACCCGTTGTTTTAGACCAGCTGTGGAGTGTGTTTTTTGGTGGTGGGGGAGTATAAACTTTACCATTCTGTTTGGGAACCGCCTATAATGTATGTAGCATGGAAGATACCCAGATCTCTTAGTTGTTATGTTGACAATGAAAGCATGTTGCTCAAAATACTATTTATTGTCTATTTCAAAACTCGAGCTCTGGCACCTCTACAAATCCCTGCTTCCCTCTACGAAGGGCCTATCTATTTACTTTTATTGCTGAGTCATCATCCTCTTGTAAAAAGCACCAATTAGAGAGCACTACTATCATTTGTATGCATTGTTATTAAGTTATATTGAGTATGACTGTGACTGGAACTCTTTTACCGTGAATTACAATGTCTAGTCAGTCCTTGATCTTTAGGCTGCTCTGCATTTATGTTTTGCAGTCTGAGAAAGGGCTAGCGAGATACCATCTTGTTATATCATATCATGATTGTTTTGAAAAAGTGTTGTCATCCAAGATTTATTATTATTGCTCGCTAGTTGATTATGCCATTGATATGAATAAATGTGAAACCTAAATGTTATTGTGAAAATGGTTAGTTCATAACCTATGCTGAAAACTTGAATGCTGGCTTTACATATTTGCAACAACAAGATCAAACAGAGTTTGTAAACAAAAATTCTTTATCACTTTCAGTTTGTCAACTGAATTGCTTGAGGACAAGCAATGGGTTAAGCTTGGGGGAGTTGATACATCTCTGTTGTATCTAATTTTCCAAATTCTTTTGCCCTTTTTTTGGACTCTAAGTTGCATGATTTGAACATTGTTTTCAGCAGAATTGCTATGGTGTTATTTTTGTGCATAACAAAAAGTTCTTGGAATGACCCGAAACTTCACGGAGGTAAGTTTTGGAATTAATAAAAAATATTGGTGAAAGAATCAACAACAGAGGGCCCACAACCTAGCCTCAAGGGTGGGGGCGCGCCCTCCGACCTTGTGGGCCTCCTGGACCTCCACCGACCTCAACTCCAACTCCATATATTCTCTTTAGGGGAGAAAAAATTAGAGAGAAGGATTCATCATGTTTTACGATACGGAGCCGTCGCCAAGCCTTGTTCTTCCCCGAAAGGGTAGATCTGGAGTCCGTTCAGGGCTCCATAGAGGGGAATCCGTCGCCATCGTCATCATCAACCATCCTCCATCAGCAATTTCATGATGCTCACCATCGTGCGTCGGTAATTCCATCGCAGGCTTGCTGGACCATGATGGGTTGTATGAGATACCATGTAATCAAGTTAGTTTTGTTGGGGTTTGATCCCTAGTATCCACTATGTTCTAAAATTGATGTTGCTATGACTTTTATATGCCTAATGCTTGTCACTAGGGCCCCGAGTGCCATGATTTCAGATCTGAACATATTATGTTTTCATGAATATATTTGTGTTGTTGATCCGATATTGCAAGTTATAGTCACCTACTACGTGTTATGATCCGGCAACCCCGGAGTGACAATGGTCGAGACCACTCTCGTGATGATCGTGGTTTGAGGAGTTCATGTATTCACTAAGTGCTGATGCTTTCCTCCGGTACTCTATTAAAAGGAGGCCTTAATATCCCTTAGTTTCCAATAGGACCCTGCTGCCACGGGAGGGTAGGACAAAAGATGTCATGCAAGTTCTTTTCCATAAGCACGTATGACTATATTCAGAATACATGCCTACATTATATTGATGAATTGGAGCTAGTTCTATGTCTCCCTATGTTATAACCTTTGCATGATGAATTCCATCCGACATAATTATCCATCATTGATCCATTGCCTACGAGCTTTTCACATATTGATCTTTGCTCCGTTACTTTCCTGTTGCCACTGTTCTGATTGCTACGAAACTACTAGTGTTACTTTTGCCACTCTTACCGTTACTTCCATACTACTTTGCTACTAAATATTTTGCTGCAAATATTAAGTCTTTCAGGTGTGGTTGAATTGACAACTCAGTTGCTAATACTCAATAATATTCTTTGGCTCCACTTGTGTCGAATCAATAAATTTGGGTTGTATACTCTACCCTCGAAAACTATTGTGCCCTATACTTGTGGGTTATCAATATCCATGTTGTGTTCAGCTGATGGGGGCATGATCAGGTCCGGAGTGGTGTTTCCTCTCTCATCCCGCCACACCATGGACTGCTTGAAGAGCCTTCCCAAAAAGGTATTGGTCGGGATGGGGTCACGCTTGGCGTCCATTCGAGCAAGGATGTCCGCTACCTGGTTACTGTCCCAAGCAATGTGATGAAACTCAAGCCCCTCGAATCGAGTCAATATTTTTAGTAAGGCGTTTCGATATGCCGCCATATTTTGATCATTTGCATTGAACTCTCCATTTACCTAGGATATTGCGGTTTGAATCGCCACACACCTCTAGGCGTTGTGTGCCCATGGAGACAGCCATTCGGAGACCATGCAGAAGTGCCTCGTATTCGGCTGCGTTATCGGAGTCCGTATATATGATTTGCGGCACGAAGCGGACTGTGTCCCCCATAGGGGATGTCAAGATGACACCAGCCCCTAGGCCACTAGCATTTTAGAGCCGTCGAAGTATGTGATCCAGTTGGAGTATGAACTGTACTCTTTAGGGAGCTCAGCTTCCGTCCACTCAGCAACGAAATTGGCCAGCACCTAAGATTTAATAGCTCGACACGGCTTGTATGTTATTCAAATGGTAAGATCTCAATGGCCCATTTAGCTATGCGGCCAGTGGCATCCCTATTGTTTATAATGTCATTGATTTGTACTTTGGATGCCACCATGATCGAACACTCTTGAAAGTTGTTCCGGAGTTTTCAGGATGCCATAAAGACCGTGTATGCTATTTTTTGGTAGTGAGGGTATCGAGATTTGCATGGTGTAAGGACCTTTGATACATAATACACTGGTTTCTGGATGAGGAATTTATGTCCCTCTTCCTCCCACTCGACAACGAGTACATCACTGACTACCTGGTGAGTTGCGGATATAGAAAGAAACATAGGCTCACCAACACTTGGGGTAGCTAGGATTGGGTTGCCTGCTAATACGGTTTTTATTTCTGCCAATTCGGCTGTAGCCACATCCGTCCACTTGAAGTTGTCAGTGCGTCTAAGCAATCTGTAAAATGGTAATGCTTTTTGTCCTAGTATGGAGATGAAGCGGCTTAACGCTGCCATGCACCCTGCCAGTTTTTGGACCTGCTTTAAGTCTGTTGGTGTAGCCAATTGTGACAAGACTCGGATTTTGGCTAGGTTCGCTTTGATTCGTCTATTAGAGACAATGAACCCTAGCAGCTTTCCCGCTGGAACACCGAAGACGCATTTTTCCGGTTTGAGCTGTATGTCATATGTTCGAAGGTTGTCAAATGTGTGGCGTAGATCGTCCACCAATGATTTGACGTGTTTAGTCTTAATGACTATGTAGTCCACATATGCTTCCACTGTCTTGTAATTTATTTTTCAAACTGGTTTGAATCATGCGTTGGTAAGTGGCACCGGCGTTTTTAAGCCCAAAATGCATAGTGTTGAAACAGAAAGGCCCGTACGGGGTAATAAACACCGTTGTGGCCTGGTCGGACTCCTTCATTTTAATCTGATGGTATCCAGAGTAAGCGTCGAGGAAACACATTGAGTCGTGTCCCGCGGTCGCATTAATGATTTGGTCAATTCGGGGTAATGGGAAAGGGTCTTTGGGCCGATTCTTATTGAGGTCTTTGAAATCGACACAAAGGCGCCAAGACTTATCCTTCTTCAGCACCATGACCAAGTTGGCTAGCCAATCCGGGTGCTTGATTTCTCTGATGAACCCGGCTTCAAGTAGTTTGGCTAGCTCCTCCCCCATGGCTTGTCGTTTGGACCCCTTGATTATGTTGAGGCTGTGTTCGGCCAGTCTGCGTGGGATCCTGGGCATGTCTGAAGGGTGCCAAGCAAAGATATCCCAATTTTCACGTAGGAATGCTCGTAGAGTGGCATCGACCGTCGGATCCAGCTGTGCTCCAATGGACGTTGTTTTGTTAGCATCCGTCGGGTGCACTTGGAATTTTACTATTTCATCTGCTGGTTTGAAAGAGGTGGATTTGAGTCTCTTATCGAGAATCACATCATCCTCGTCTACCGTGGATCGCGGGGTGGTTAGTTCCTCAGCCGCGAGGGCTTTGGATAGTGCTTCAAGGGCCAAGGATGTGGTTTTGTTTTCGGCGTGGAGTGCCTTATCCGGATCACTTGTAACTGTAATTATTCCATTGGGACCCGGCATTTTAAGCTTCATGTACCTATAATGGGGTATGGCTTGTAAGCGTGAGAAGGCGTCCCACCCCAAAAGGGTATGATATCCACTATTGAAGGCGCCACGTGGAAGAGCATCTCTTCGGACCTGTAATTCTCAGGTGTGCCGAATACTACATCAAATTTGATTTTCCTCGAACATCGTGCTTCTCGATTGGGGATGATGCCTCAAAAGGTGGTACTGCTTTGCTCGGTGCGTGCTATATCAATATGCATTTTGTCGAGCGTGTCCTCGTAAATGATGTTAAGTACACTACCACCGTCCATGAGCACTTTGGTGAGTCGAAATCCATCCACAATTGCGTTTAAGACCAAGGTGGCGGTGCTCGAACTAATTGAGCCCTTGGTTCATCATCTCTGGTGAAAGTAATTGCCACGTCGTTCCATGGGCTCATTGCGGTTACTTGGTTAACTTCGGCAAGGTCACGAAGTGCCCTTTTGCGCCGATTATTTGATGAGAAGGTCTCGAAGACCGTGAAGACGTTGAGATCATCATCCTCCGGAGAATGTTTCTCTGGGGTAGCGGTGATGAGGATAGCCTCTCCAATTTTAGCCACTTGCCGGAGTACCCAACATGCCCGAAGGCTGTGGGTTAGTTTGGTGCTCAGCATCGCATTTATCTGACAGGGTTTGTCGAGGATTTCATCAAGAACTGCCCTGCACCCCGTAAAGGGTTTGTTTTTCTTGCCGACAGGCTTATGATTGGATGCCCCATAGGGGTGTACCTGTTTTGCTCGGGCAATGCACTGCTTAAAGGCAGCGGGTTCCAATTGGGTTTTCTGGGCCTTCCATGTGCTTTCCATCGCACAGTACTTCCGTACTATGTGTGATAGTTCCATGAAACTCTGCATGCGACGGCGGTCGAGGGCATTCCGAACTCCCTCATCGGTACAATTGTGATAAAAAATCGAGACCGCATCATCGTCGTAGAAACCTTTAATCTTATTTTTGACAAGTAGAAACCTGACCCAAAAGTGATGGACCGTTTCCTGAGGTTGCTGTCGTACATACATCCAATCATATATGTCTGGAGGGCCGGAATTACTTGGAGAGTATTTATTGTGGTGGGCGGGTGGGCTAAAGCTTAAATCCCTGCCCAAAATTATGTTCGGAGTTGGTAAAATCTCCGAGGTCACCGTTTTGGGTCTGGGAAGATCCGAGTGTTCCCCGGACCCTAAGTCCGAGCCTAAGTTTGGGGGACGTGGGGTCTCCCCCAAAGGAAGAGTGTCTGGTTCAATGGATTCGGAGATCCCAACATAGCGGGGTTTTAACTTAAGGGAAGAAGTGCACTTGTCTCGTTCTTTGACGACCACCACCAGGTGAGTGATTGGCGGGAGATTGAATTCCCTCTGGTCAGGTTTAGGCCCGATCCAATCATAATCCGTTAAAATACCCATGGCGATGATACGATCTAGCAGCTCATTCAAGGTCGAGATCTCTGTCGGATCCATCTTTTCAGAGTGTTCAAGACAGATCCGGAGGTGATGTTTGGCGATCGCGGGGGGCGCCATCGGCTTGATTGTCGTGTGGGGGCCCATAGTGAAACCGCCGAGCTGGAGGACCTGTCTCGAAGTTAGGCTCCTTCCGGAAGTGATATCGTCGTTGATGACAAGGCAAGCCATTGATTCTTCTATCCTTCCCATATGTTTCTTAATAGTGGAATCCGCAAGATGCAAATTTAAGGAACAATCATCAAATTCATAGAAACCTAACACATCACATAAAGTTTTTGGAACCGTGGAGACACTAGCACCCAAATCACACAAAGTATGGCATTCATAATCTTTAATCTTAATCTTAATAGTAGGTTCCCACTCATCGTAAAGTTTTCTAGGGATAGAAACTTCCAATTCAAGCTTTTCTTCAAAAGATTGCATCATAGCGTCAACGATATGTTTAGTAAAAGCTTTGTTTTGATTATAAGCATGAGGAGAATTCAACATGGATTGCAACAAGAGAATACAATCTATTAAAGAACAATTACCATAATTAAATTCCTTGAAATCCAAAAGAGTGGGTTTATTGCTACTTAAAGTTTTGACCTCTCCAATCCCACTTATATTAATTTTTGCACCAAGATGTAAAAACTCCAAATCATTGGGACGCCTTCTAACTAAAGTGGACTCATGTCCAGTCCCATATTTATCAAGATTTATATTAGAAAACAAAGATTTGAAAGGATTCACATCAATCACGTTAAAATCTTCATCATTATTTAAAGATTTTGGGTTTAGCGGCCATCATATTTACCAAGGTAGCTTGCTTATCAGAAATTTGGCCTACTAAATTTTCAAGATGAGCAAACGGAGATCTTAGACCATAAAATTCCTTAGACATATCATGAAGCTCTTTATTCATGTATTCCATAAAACTTTTCTTCTCCTTGAGCTCGTTTCTAAAGAAATTATTATGCTCAAATTGCAAAGACATGAAGCTTCTAACATTATTTTCAATTTTGTCCTGCCTCCTAAGGTGAGGGTCAATGCTTTTTGGTGGAGCCATTGCGACAAAGCAAGCAATCCAACAAACAAGCACATAAAAAGCAAGGAGGGAAGAAGGATGGAAGAGGGGCGAAAAAAAGGCAAATCTTTTTGAAAATCGTTTTAGAAGTGAGGGAGAGGAAAACGAGGGGCGAATGGAAAATAATGTAAGCAAGGGATGAGAGTTTATGATGGGTACTTGGTATGTCTTGACTTGCCGTAGATCTACCCAGCAACGGCGCCAGAAATTGGCAAGTTGACGGGTGATAAATCTTGACTTGACTTGGCGTAGATCTCCCCAGCAATGGCGCCAAAAATTCTTCCTACTACTTCTTTAGCTTGCGTTGGTTTTGGCCTTGAAGAGGAAAGGGTGATGCAGCAAAGTAGAGTAAGTATTTCCCTCAGCTTTTGAGAACCAATGTATCAATCCAGTAGGAGACAACACACAAGCCACCGAATACTTGCACAAACAAACACCAACTTGCACCCAACGCGATAAAGGGGTTGTAAATCCCTTAACAGTTATTTGCAAAGTGAGATATGATATAGATGGATAAATGGTAAAGTAATATTTTTGGTATTTTTGGTTTATGGAATGGAAAGTAAAAGATTGCAAAGAAAGTAAATAGGAAACTAAAATTGTAGATCAGAAACTTATATGATGGAAAGTAGACCCGGGGGCAATAGGTTTCACTATAGGCTTCTCTCAAGATAGAAAATATTACGGTGGGTGAACAAATTACTGCCAAGCAATTGATATAAAAGCCCAAAGTTATTATGATATCTAAGGCAATGATCATGAATATAGGCATCACGTCCATAACAAGTAGACTAACTCCTGCCTGCATCTACTACCATTACTCCACGCATCGACCAACTCCTGCCTTCATCTAGAGTATTAAGTTCATGAAGAATAGAATAACGCATTAAGTAAGATGACATGATGTAGCTGGATAAACTCAAGAAATATGATGAAAACCCCATCTTGTTATCCTCGATGGCAACAATACAATACATGTCGGTTCCCCTTCTATCACTAGGATCGAGCACTACTACCTCTTGAGCACTTGCGTTGGTTCTCCCTTGAAGAGGAAAGGGTGGTGCCGCAAAGTAGCGTAAGTATTTCCCTCAGTTTTTGAGAACCAAGGTATCAATCCAGTAGGAGGCTACGCGCGAGTCCCTCGCACCTACACAAAACAAATAAATCCTCGCAACCAACGTGATAAGGGGTTGTCAATCCCTACACGGTCACTTACGAGAGTGAGATCTGATAGATATGATAAGATAATATTTTTGGTATTTTTATGATAAAGATGCAAAGTAGGATAAAAGCAATGAAAATAACTAAGTATTAGAAGATTAATATGATGAAGATAGACCCGGGGGCCATAGGTTTCACTAGTGGCTTCTCTCAAGAGCATAAGTATTTTACGGTGGGTGAACGAATTACTGTTGAGCAATTGACGGAATTGAGCATAGTTATGAGAATATCTAGGTATGATCATGTATATATGCATCACGTCCAAGACAACTAGACCGACTCCTGCCTGCATCTACTACTATTACTCCACACATCGACCGCTATCCAGCATGCATCTAAAGTATTAAGTTCAAGAGAACAGAGTAACCCTTTAAGCAAGATGACATGATGTAGAGGGATAAATTCATGCAATATGATAAAAAACCCATTTTGTTATCCTCGATGGCAACAATACAATACTTGCCTTGCTGCCCCTGCTGTCACTGGGAAAGGACACTACAAGATTGAACCCAAAGCTAACCACTTCTCCCATTGCAAGAAAGATCAATCTAGTAGGCCAAACCAAACTGATAATTCGAAGAGACTTGCAAAGATAACCAATCATACATAAAATAATTTGGAGAAGATTCAAATATTGTTCATAGAGAAACTTGATCATAAACGCACAATTCATCGGTCTCAACAAACACACTGCAAAAGAAGATTACATCGAATAGATCTCCACAAGAGAGGGGCAGAACTTTGTATTGAGATCCAAAAAGAGAGAAGAAGCCATCTAGCTAATAACTATGGACCCGTAGGTCTGAGGTAAACTACTCACACTTCATCAGAGAGGCTATGGTGTTGATGTAGAAGCCCTCCATGATCGATGCCCCCTCCGGCAGAGCTCCGGAACGTGCCCCAAGATGGGATCTCGTGGATACAGAAAGTTACGGCGGTGGAATTAGGGTTTTGGCTCTGTATCTGATCGTTTGGGGTACGTAGGTATATATAGGAGGAAGAAGTACGTTGGTGGAGCAATAGGGGGCCCATGAGGGTGGAGGGCGCGCCTTGGGGGGGGGGGTAGGCGCGCCCCCTACCTCGTGGCCTCCCTGTTGGTTGCTAGACATAGGGTCCAAGTCTCCTAGATCATGTTCGGTCAGAAAATCACGTTCCCGAAGGTTCCATTCCGTTTGGACTCCATTTGATATTCCTTTTCTTCGAAACCCTAAAATAGGCAAAAAAAACATCAATTCTGGGCTGGGCCTCCGGTTAATAGGTTAGTCCCAAAAATAATATAAAAGTGGATAATAAAGCCCAATAATGTCCAAAACAGTAGATAATATAGCATGGAGCAATCAAAAATTATCGGTACGTTGGATACGTATCAAGCATCCCCAAGCTTAATTCCTGCTCGTCCTCGAGTAGGTAAATGATAAAAACAGAATTGTTGATGTGGAATGCTTCTTAATTGTGGCATGAATATTCAATGTAATTCTTCTTAATTATGGCATGAATATTCAGATCCGAAAGATTCAAGAAAAAGTTTAATATTGACATAGAAATAATAATACTTCAAGCATACTAACTAAACAATTATGTCTTCTCAAAATAACATGGCCAAAGAAAGTTATCCCTACAAAATCATATAGTCTGGCTATGCTCCATCTTCACCACACAAAGTATTCAAATCATGCACAACCCCGATGACAAGCCAAGCAATTGTTTCATACTTTTAATGTTCTCAAACTTTTTCAATATCCACGCAATACATGAGCGTGAGCCATGGACATAGCACTATAGGTGGAATAGAATGGTGGAGAAGACAAAAAGGGAGAAGGTAGTCTCACATAAACTAGGCGTATCAATGGGCTATGGAGATGTCCATCAATAGATATCAATGTGAGTGAGTAGGGATGGCCATGCAACGGATGCACTAGAGCTGTAAATGTATGAAAGCTCAACAAAAGGAACTAGTGGGTGTGCATCCACCTCGCTTGCTCATGAAGACCTGGAGCATTTTGAGGAAGCCCATCATTGGAATATACAAGCCAAGTTCCATAATGAAAGATTCCCACTAGTATATAAAAGTGACAACATAGGAGACTCTCTATCATGAAGATCATGGTGCTACTTTGAAGCACAAGTGTGGTAAAAGGATAGTAGCATTGTCCCTTCTCTCTTTTTATCTCATTTTTTCTTCTTTTTTTATTTGGGCCTTTTCTCTTTTTTTATGGCCTCTTCTTTTTTTTCGTCCAGAGTCTCATCCCGACTTATGGGGGAATCATAGTCTCCATCATCCTTTCCTCACTGGGACAATGCTCTAATAATGATGATCATCACACTTTTATTTACTTACAACTCAAGAATTACAACTCGATACTTAGAACAAAATATGACTCTATATGAATGCCTCCGACGGTGTACCGGGATATGCAATGACTCATGAGTGACATGTATGGAAGAATTATGAACGGTGGCTATGCCACAAATACGATGTCAACTACCTGATCATGCAAAGCAAATTGACAATGATGAAGTGTGTCATGATAAACGGAATGGTGGAAAGTTGCATGGCAATATATCTCGGAATGGCTGTGGGAATGCCATGATAGGTAGGTATGGTGGCTGTTTTGAGGAAGGTATATGGTGGGTGTATGATACCGGCGAAAGGTGCGTGGTATTAGAGAGGCTAGCAAAGGTGGAAGGGTGAGAGTGCGTATAATCCATGGACTCAACATTAGTCATAAAGAACTCATATACTTATTGCAAAAATCTACAAGTTATCTAAGCAAAGTATTACGCGCATGCTCCTAGGGGGATAGATTGGTAGGAAAAGACCATCGCTCGTCCCCGATCGCCACTCATAAGGAAGACAATCAATAAATACATCATGCTCCGACTTCTTAACATAACGGTTCACAATACGTGCATGCTAAGGGAATCACAAACTTCAACACAAGCATTTCTCAAATTCACAACTACTCAACTAGCGTGACTCTAATATCACCATCTCCATATCTCAAAACAATTATCAAGTTTCAAACTTCTCTTAGTATTCAACATACTCATAAGAGAATTTTATTATTAATCTTGTATACCAAGCATATTAGGATTATTTAAGCAAATTACCATGCTATTTAAGACTCTCAAAATAATCTAAGTGAAGAATGAGAGATAAATAGTTTCTATAAGACAAATCCACCACCGTGCTCTAAAAGATATAAGTGAAGTACTAGAGCAAAACTATATAACTCAAAAGATATAAGTGAAGCACATAGAGTATTCTAATAACTTATGAATCATGTGTGTTTCTCTCCAAAGGTGTGTACAGCAAGGATGATTGTGGTAAACTAACAAATAAAGACTCAAATAATACAACACGCTCCAAGCGAAACACATATCATGTGGTGAATAAAAATAGAGCTCCAAGTAAAGTTACCGATAGAAGTAGACGAAAGAGGGGATGCCTTCTAGGTCATCCCAAGCTTTGGCTTTTGGGTGTCCTTATATTATCTTGGGGGTGCCATGGGCATCCCCAAGCTTAAGCTCTTGCCACTCCTTGTTCCATAATCCATCAAATCTTTACCCAAAACTTGAAAACTTCACAACACAAAACTTAAAGTAGAAAATCTTGTGAGCTCCGTTAGCGAAAGAAAACAAAAGACCACTTCAAGGTACTGTAATGAACTCATTCTTCATTTATATTGGTGTTAAACCTACTGTATTCCAAATTCTCTAGGGTGTATAAACTATTTTACTAGCCATAGATTCATCAAAATAAGCAAACAACACACACAAAATAGAATCTGTCAAAAACAGAACAGTCTGTAGTAATCTGTAGCTAGCGCAAGATATAGAACTCCAAAAATTCTAAAATAAATTTCTAGACGTGAGGAATTTATCTATTAATCATCTTCAAAAAGAATTAACTAAATAGACCTTTCGAAATAAAAATGGCAGCAGTTCTCGTGAGCGCTAAAGTTTGTGTTTTTTACAGCAAGATTAACAAGACTTTCCCCAAGTCTTCCCAACGGTTCTACTTGGCACAAACACTAATTAAACACAAAAAACACAACCAAAACAGAGGCTAGATAAATTATTTATTACTAAACAGGAGCAAAAAGCAAGAAATAAAAATAAAATTGGGTTGCCTCCCAACAAGCGCTATCGTTTAACGCCCCTAGCTAGGCATAAAAAGCTAGTATAGATCTAGGTATTGCCATCTTTGGTAGGCAATCCATAAGTGGCTCTCATAATAGATTCATAATGTAATTTAATTTTATTTCTAGGAAAGTGCTCCATGCCTTTCCTTAACGGAAATTGGAATCTAATATTTCCTTCCTTCATATCAACAATTGCACCAATCGTTCTAAGGAAAGGTCTACCAAGAATAATAGGACATGAAGGATTGCAATACATATCAAGAATGATAAAATATACGGGCACATAATTCCTATTTTCAACAATAAGAACATCATTAATTCTTCCCATAGGTTTCTTAATAGTGGAATCCGCAAGGTGCAAGTTTAGATAGCAATCATCAAAATCACAGAAACCTAGCAAATCACATAAAGTCTTTGGAATCGTGCAAACACTAGCACCCAAATCACACAAAGCATAGCATTCATGATCTTTAATTTTAATTTTAACAGTAGGTTCCCACTCATCATAAAGTTTTGTAGGGATAGAAACTTCCAACTCAAGTTTTTCTTCATAAGATTGCATCAAAGCATCAACGATATGTTTGGTAAAAGCTTTATTTTGGCTATAAGCATGAGGGAATTTAGCACGGATTGCAACAAGGAAATACAATCTATCAAAGAGCAACTATCATAATTAAATTCCTTGAAATCCAAAATAGTAGGTTCATTAACATCTAGAGTTTTGCTCTCTTCAATCCCAATTTTATCAATTTTAGCATCAAGATCTAAAAACTCCGAATTCTTAGAATGCCGTTTAGGTAAAGGTGGATCATATTCACTCCAATCATTATCAAGATTAATATTGCAAAACAAAGATTTAATAGGGGAGACATCAATAACTTTTAGATCTTCATCTTTATTATCATGGGAACTAGAAGAACACGCTCTTATAAAGGAATCTTTCTTAGCACGCATCCTAGCGGTTCTTTCTTTGCACTCATCAATGGAAATTCTAATGGCTTTGAGAGACTCATTGATATCATGCTTAGGTGGAATAGATCTAAGTTTCAAAGAATCAACATCAAGAGAAATTCTATCAACGTTCCTAGCCAAATTGTCAATCTTAAGTAATTTTTCTTCAATCAAAGCATTGAAATTCTTTTGCGAAGTAATAAATTCTTTAATATTAGATTCAAAATCAGAGGGCATCTTATTATAATTTCCATAAGAATTGTTGTAGGAATTACCATAATTATTAGAGGAATTACTAGGATACGGCCTAGGATTAAAGTTTCCTCTATATGCGTTGTTACCAAAATTATTCCTACCAACAAAATTCACATCCAAAGATTCATTATTATTCTGAATCAAAGTAGACAAAGGCATATCATTAGGATCAGAAGAAACACTTTTATTAGCAAATAATTTCATAAGTGCATCCATCTTTCCACTCAAAAAATTAATTTCTTCTATCGCATGCACTTTCTTATTAGTAGATCTTTTAGTGTGCCATTGAGAATAATTAACCATAATATTATATAGGAGTTTAGTAGCTTCTCCTAAGGTGATTTCCATAAAACTGCCTCCCGCGGTCGAATCTAAAAGATTTCTAGAAGCAAAATTCAATCCGGCATAAAAATTTTGTATAATCATCCACAAATTCAAACCATGTGTTGGGCAATTACGTATCATTAATTTCATCCTCTCCCAAGCTTGTGCAACATGTTCATGATCAAGTTGCTTAAAATTCACAATATCGTTTCTAAGAGAGATGATCTTAGCGGGAGTAAAATACTTAGAGATAAAAGCATCTTTGCATTTATTCCAGGAATCAATACTATTTTTAGGCAAAGACGAAAACCAAGCTTTAGCACGATCTCTATGCGAAAAAGGAAATAACTTCAATTTAACAATTTCATTATCCACATCTTTCTTCTTTTGCAGATCACACAAATCAATGAAGCTATTTAGATGGGTAGTGGCATCTTCACTAGGAAGGCCGGAAAACGGATCTTTCATGACAAGATTCAGCAAGGCAGCATTAATTTCACAAGATTCAACATCGGTAACAGGAGCAATCGGAGTGCTAATAAAATCATTGTTGTTGGTATTGGTAAAGTCACACAATTTAGTATTATCTTGAGCCATCGTGACAAGCAAGCAAACCAACACACAAGCAAACAAGAAACAGGCAAATAGAGGCAAACGGGAAAGAGAAGGAGGATAGAGAGAGAGGGCGAATAAAACGACAAGGGTGAAGTGGGGGAGAGGGAAAAAGGCAAATGGCAAATAATGTAATGCGGGAGATAAGGGTATGTGATGGGTACTTGGAATGTTGACTTCTGCTTAGACCTCCCCGGCTACCTCTTGAGCACTTGCATTGGTTTTCCCTTGAAGAGGAAAGGGTGGTCCAGCAAAGTAGCGTAAGTATTTCCCTTAGTTTTTGAGAACCAAGGTATCAATCCAGTAGGAGGCTACGCGTGAGTCCCTCGCACCTACACAAAACAAATAAATCCTCGCAACCAACGCAATAAGGGGTTGTCAATCCCTACACGGTCACTTATGAGAGTGAGATCTGATAGATATGATAAGATAATATTTTTGGTATTTTTATGATAAAGATGCGAATTAGAATAAAAGCAATTAAAATAACTAAGTATTGGAAGATTAATATGATGAAGATAGACCCGGGGGCCATAGGTTTCACTAGTGGCTTCTCTCAAGAGCATAAGTATTTTACGGTGGGTGAACGAATTACTATTGAGCAATTGACAGAATTGAGCATAGTTATGAGAATATCTAGGTATGATCATGTATATAGGCATCATGTCCAAGACAACTAGACCGACTCCTGCCTACATCTATTACTATTACTCCACACATCGACCGCTATCCAGCATGCATCTAGAGTATTAAGTTCAAGAGAACAGAGTAACGCTTTAAGCAAGATAACATGATGTGGAGGGATAAATTCATGCAATATGATAAAAACTCCATCTTGTTATCCTTGATGGCAACAATACAATATGTGCCTTGCTGCCCCTGCTGTCACTGGGAAAGGACACTGCAAGATTGAACCCAAAGCTAAGCACTTCTCCCATTGCAAGAAAGATCAATCTAGTAGGCCAAACCAAACTGATAATTCGAAGAGACTTGCAAAGATAACTATCGGTGTCAAAACGGGAGGATCTCGGGTAGGGGGTCCCGAACTGTGCGTCTAGGCGGATGGTAACAGGAGGCTGGGGACACGATGTTTACCCAGGTTCGGGCCCTCTTGATGGAGGTAAAACCCTACGTCCTGCTTGATTGTTCTTGATGATATGAGTAGTACAAGAGTTGATCTACCACGAGATCAGAGAGGCTAAACCCTAGAAGCTATCCTATGGTATGATTCTCTGTTGTCCTACGAACTAAAACCCTCTGGTTTATATAGACACCGGAGGGGGCTAGGGTTACACAGAGTCGGTTACAAGGAAGGAGATCTACATATCTGTATTGCCAAGCTTGCCTTCCACGCCGAGGACAGTTCCATCCGGACACGGGACGAAGTCTTCAATCTTGTATCTTCATAGTCCAACAGTCCGGCCAAAGGATGTAATCTGGCTGTCCGGATACCCCCTAATCCAGGACTCCCTCAGTAGCTCCTGAACCAGGCTTCAATGATGATGAGTCCGGCGCGCAGATTGTCTTCGGCATTGCAAGGCGGGTTCCTCCTCCGAATACTTCATAGAAGATTTTGAACACGAGGATCGTGTTCGGCTCCATAAAACAAGTTCCACATACCACCATAGAGAGAATAACATTTCTGTAAATCTAATCTGCTGATGTACCCCGTAGTGTGACATCACACCACAGCCAGGTCTTTATTCGAATCATTTTTTATAACCAATCTCAGCGTGTTTCGTGAGGTGGTTTCCTTGGCACGTCTTGTCGAAGCAGAGATCGTGTTTCCTTTATTACGGGATTCTCATCAATATGGATGTGGGTAACCCAACCGTGCCTATTGGTAGGACTCCTAGATCTTAGGCAAGTCCCAAATGGCCATGAGGAGGACTGAGGGAGTCCTGGATTGGGGGGTGTCCGGATAGCCAGACTATAACCTTTGGCCAGACTCTTGGACTATGAAGATACAAGATTGAAGACTTCGTCCCGTGTCCGGATGGGACTTTCCTTGGCGTGGAAGGCAAGCTTGGCAATATGGATATGTAGATCTCCTCCCATTGTAACCGACTCTGTGTAACCCTAGCCCTCTCCGGTGTCTATATAAACCGGAGGGTTTTAGTCCATAGGACGAACAACAATCATACCATAGGCTAGCTTCTAGGGTTTAGCCTCTTTGATCTCGTGGTAGATCTACTCTTGTAGTACCCATATCATCAATATTAATCAAGTAGGAGTAGGGTTTTACCTCCATCGAGAGGGCCCGAACCTGGGTAAAAACATTGTGTCCCTTGTCTCCTGTTACCATCCGCCTAGATGCACAGTTCGGGACCCCCTACCCGAGATCTGCCGGTTTTGACACCGACATTGGTGCTTTCATTGAGAGTTTCGCTGTGCCATCGTCATCATGAAGGATGCCTCATCCCGTCTTTAAAGACGACACTGTTGCTAAGGGAGCTTTGGCTGTCGGCCAAACTCTCCGGCTAGGTGGTTTTTTATGACCGCTTGTTCGGCCGCTGCGCCGACAATGACTTCTCGGGTCATCAAAAGCAATCTTCACGTCAACTCGGAACTCGCTGAGCATTTAGATCCAATGGAGCTCTCTTCCCTAAACGAGCTCTTGGATCGCATCGCCGCCCTGGGAGTCGCTACAGACTACGATCAGATTGGGCCTAAACCCGATCTGAGAGAGATCAACTCTCCCCAGGTCACCCATCATGTTGCAGTGGTGGAGGAACAATGCGGCGACCCTTCATCGATCTTAAGGACCAGCTATGTACAGATTCCCGATCCCTCCAATCCAGATACCCGTGGAGGGGAGGACGTCACTCAAGACCTGAACCTAGAGTCAGGCAGCGGGCTAGATTCAGTGGAAAACATCCAAGAATCCAAACTTCCGAGTTCGGAAACTCCTTGGCCCCTGAGTCTCAGATTGGGTGAGGTTTCGGATTCAATTCCACCCACCCACCCAAACATAAGCGATCTATCCCAAATTAGGCAAGAGCCCAAAGAAACAGTACACCATTACTGGGCCAGATTCCTCCTGGTCATGAACAGGATAAAGGACTGCCGCGAGGAAGACACAATTTCATTCTTCTACAATAATTGCACTGACAAGGGAATCCTCAACGCCATAAGTCGCCGTGAAATTACACGCTTTGCCGACTTGGCGTCCATAGTACGAAAGTACTGTCGATGGAAAGCGCCTGGAAAACCGAAATAAAATTTTGGGACAATCCTCCCTGAATACAAACCCAGTCCGAAATAAAAGGGTGCATTATCGCCAGATACCCGGGTTAAACACCAAAAAGCAAAAAGCCTCTACAGGGCATGGAACCGTACTGGAGGGATGGCTCAATGGACCCTGTAAAATTCATAGTGCAGAGGGCGCCACACCAACTCATAGCCTTAGAGCATGTTGGATACTCTAGCAGGTGGCCAAAAGTGGCGAAGATCTTCTAACCCCAGAAGCCACAGAGCACCAGCCCAGGGATACCAGTACGGTATTAACAGTCTTCGAGACTTTCGCATCAAATAATATGCGAAAACAAACACTCCGCAGCCTTGCCGAAGTCTACCACATGGCAACAATAAACCCATGGAGTGACACGGCTATTACTTTTAATGCAAGTGATGAACCTAAATTCCGAACAGCCCGAGCACCAGCCGCATTGGTCCTCAGTCCAATAGTGGACGGCTTTCGACTCTCCAAGGTACTCATGGACGGTGGCAGCGGATTGAACCTCATTTATGAGGAAACCCTTCGAAAAATGGAAATAGACTGGAACCGCATTGAGCGAAGCAGCACAACCTTTAGAGGAATAATCCCCAGTCAGGAAGTGCGCTATACAGGAAAAATCACACTAGATGTGGTGTTCGGCACGCCAGATAATTACAGGTCCGAAGAGGTCACGTTCCAAGTGGCCCCATTTAGTAGCGGATACCACGCTCTATTAGGGCGGGAGGCATTTACAATCTTCCAAGCCATACCCCATTACGGGTACATGAAGCTCAAAATGCCCGGGCCCAATGGAATCATCACTCTTGCTAGTGATCCGGACATAGCACCCCACGCCGAAAATAAGACAGCCGCACTGGCCCTCGAGGCACTATCCGAAGCCCTGGCGGCCGAGGAACTGACTGCAATGCGCTCCACGGTGAACAGGGACGACGTGATACTCGATAAAAGATCCAAGTCCACCTCCTTTAAACCGGCGGACGAAATAGTCAAATTCCCAGTCCATCCAACGGACCCTACAAAAGCAGCTTCCATTGGGGCACAATTAAACCCTGATGTAGACGCCGCACTACGAGAGTTCCTACGTGAGAACTGGGATATTTTTGCCTGGCACCCTTCAGACATGCCAGGAATCCCACGCAGGCTGGCCGAGCACAGCCTAAATATCCTAAAAGGATTCAAGCCAGTCAAGCAGGCTCTTCGGCATTTCTCCGAACCTAAGAGACAAGCCACGGGAGAGGAACTAGCCAAGCTATTGGAGGCCGGATTCATCAGAGACATAAAACATCCGGACTGGCTAGCAAACCTAGTGATGGTACCAAAGAAGGACAAATCCTGGCGCTTGTGCGTCGATTTGAAGGACCTCAACAAGGCTTGCCCAAAGGATCCCTTCCCTCTCCCCCGCATCGATCAAATTATCGACGCTACAGCAGGACACAATTCATTGTGTTTCCTTAACACATACTCCGGCTCCCATCAAATTAAGATGGCAGAGCCAGACCAAGCCGCAACGGCATTCATCACACCATACGTCCCATTCTGCTTCAACACAATGCCCTTCGGGCTCAAAAACGCCGGCGCAACATATCAGCGCATGATTCAGACATGTCTGGCAAACCAGATTGGCAAAACAGTGGAGGCATACGTAGATGACATGGTCGTCAAAACCAAGCATGTCGAATCTCTAGTAAACGACTTGAGTCTCACATTCTATAACCTCTGAACATACGACATCAAGCTCAACCCGGAAAAATGCGTTTTCGGCGTACCAGCCGGAAAGCTCTTGGGCTTCATTGTATCCGGCAGAGGAATTGAAGCAAATCCAGCCAAGATCCGAGATCTGTCACAATTGGACACCCCAAAGGACCTCAAACAAATACAAAAATTGACTGGATGCGTGGCGGCTCTAAGCCGCTTTATCTCCCGCTTGGGAGAAAAGGCATTACCCCTTTATCGCCTCCTCCGGCGCACCGAACACTTCGAGTGGACGGATGCCGCCACGGCCGGACTCGACGAAATAAAAGCCATATTGGCAACAAACCTAGTCCTGGCCGCGCCAAAAATTGGCAAACCAATGCTATTATACATTGCGGCAACTCATCAAGTTGTAAGCACAGTGCTCGTCGTCGAACGAGAAACGGACGGACACAAATTCCCCCTTCAAAAGCCAGTTTACTATGTGTCCACTGTCCTTACTCCATGCAAGTCATGGTACCCGCATTATCAAAAGATAGCGTACGCGGTATTTATGGCATCCCGAAAGCTGCGACACTACTTTCAAGAGTGTTCGATAACGGTAGCCTCGAAAGTACCACTTAACGATATTATAAACAACCGCGACGCGATGGGACGGATTGCCAAATGGGCCATTGAGCTCCTCCCATTCGACATAACTTACAAGCCACGGCGAGCTATTAAGTCACAAGTTTTGGCCGACTTCGTCGCCGAATGGACGGAAGCCGAAGTCCCTAAAGAGAACGGCACATATTCCAACTGGATCATGCACTTCAACGGCTCCAAAATGTTGGCTGGTCTGGGGGCTGGCGTCGTTTCGATGTCCCCAATAGGAGATACAGTCTAATACGTACTCCAGATAATGTATACGGACTCCCAACAACGCAACCGAATATGAGGCCCTTCTACATGGTCTCCGGATGGCAGTATCCATGGGCATTCAACGCCTAGAGGTGCGCGGGGATTCGAACCTCGTGATATCCCAAATAAATGGAGACTTTGATGCCAAGGATCCAAAAATGGCAGCTTATCGCAACGCCATCCTAAAAATGTCAGCTCGGTTCGAGGGGCTCGAATTTCACCATATACCCCGGGAAAACAATCAGGCCGCAGACGTCCTGCCATGCATCGGCGCAAAACGTGATGCTGTCCCTCCCAACATCTTCTTGGAGAGGCTGTTCTAGCCATCCATAGTATGGGAAGGGGAACCCGGAAATAACAGCCCGGACCCAACCGCACTGCCCGACACTGAACATTCTGACATAATTGGAGGCTCTGCCAACGAAATAACATCTTCAGCCCACGTAATAATGGCAGTCATCGCCCCATGGAAAGAACCATTCCTAGCCTACCGAACTAAGAAGGAACTTCCCGAGGACCAAAACGAGGCACGCTGCATAGTGCGGCGATCTAAAGCCTATAAAGTCCATGAGGGAGAGCTTTATAAGAAAAGCACCACCGGAGTCCTTCAAAGGTGCATCTCCGAAGAGGAAGGGCGGAATCTTCTGGCTGAAATTCATGCCGGACTCGGCGATCACCACGCTGCAGCCCGGGCCCTTGTAAGCAAGGCCTTCCATACAGGCTTCTATTGGCCGACGGCCCGAGCAGACGCTCAGGACTTAGTCCAACGATGCGTTGGTTGCCAGCTTTTTGCTAACCAAAGCCATATGCCACCCACCGCCCTCCAAACTATCCCCATCACCAGGCCCTTCGCGGTCTAGGGGCTTGATATGGTTGGACCCCTTAAAGGAGGAACCCACAAGCAAAAATACTTACTGGTCATGGTGGATAAGTTCACCAAATGGATAGAGGCCAAGCCTGTTAAAACGGACGAATCCGGACCGGTGATAGACTTCATATCCGGGGTCGTACACCGTTACGGCTTCCCCCACAGCATCATCACTGTTAACGGCACAAACTTTACGGCCGACGAGGTAAAACTCTAGTACAAAAACATGGGCATCAAGCTCGACTATGCTTCAGTCTATCACCCACAAACTAACGGTCAGGTCGAGCGAGCAAATGGTCTCATCATGAGTGACATCAAACCCAGGTTAGTGCGGTCCCTCAAGGAATCTAACATGCACTGCGTAGAGGAGCTCGACTCTGCACTCTGGGGGCTGCGGACCACGCCGAACCGCACTACCGGATACACACCATTCTTCATGGTATACGGCGCAGAGGCAGTTCTGCCCTACGACATAATACATGACTCACCTCGAGTGCGCATGTACGAATAAAGAGAAGCCGAGATCGATCGGCAGGAAAGTTTGGACGCCTTGGAGGAGGAGTGTGACGTGGCAAAAGCCCGTTTCGCATTCTATCAACAGCAGGCTCGAAGATACCAAAGCAGAGAAGTATGGGCCAAAACTTACAATGTTGGCGAGTTAGTTCTACGCCTGCCGGATAAGAAAATGGACAAACTCAAGCCCAAGTGGGAAGGTCCCTTCATTATTGACCAAGTCCTGACAGGTGGAGCATACCATCTACGGGATGCATCGGATAATTGACTCGAGCCGAACCCATGGAACGCAGCCCGACTCCGAAGATTCTACACCTAGCACCGGACTCTGTGTTCGTCTCCTTCCTCTGTCCATTTTTATACACAATCTGTCTTATATTTTCTCCTTCTCCCCTTCTCTTCTCTCACAGCCTTTAAAGGCCCATTTGTGCCTTGTTTGCACGCAACTGATGCACTATCCACGCTCATCATACATGGGGGCTTCTTTAAACACAAGCTTATTCATACGGGCTTTATGCCCAACACATGTGTTATCCTTCCACATGTACCCTTTATTCACTATTATATGCATCGATATGACTTAAGTTTTGGCCAAGCTGGGTTGCCTGGCTCTTGTATTTATGCCCTACGTTCCCGTTAATTCGGCTAGGGCATAAGGGGAGCACCTCTGCGATTGTTACTGCCAGGTCAGCCGGATGTGTACCTCAGACTGGGTGAAGCCGAAAGCTAGCGTTCTTAAGGGAATATTCGGTCGGTGAACTAAAGATGATTTTTCTCTTATTTACTTATGCGCCCCTAGATGTTTTTTCTGCGTCTCTTTTCACAATCCGGACATGCACTTTAGGGCATGCCTCCCAGGGAAAGGAACCCTTAACGGAACTATTCTCCCTGGAAGATGTTTCTTACTAACCATGTAATATAACATAACTAGTTGGGCACTTGTCTGTTTAAGCACTAATGACCCCTATGCCTGGTCTCCATGCATGCCCCGGTTCTTACATAACCGAGAGGGTATTCGGATACACTCTGGACCGTCGGGTCCTGAGGTTGAAGTGAAAAGGTCCGCCACGACAAATGATCTATAATCCGGCTAGAAGGCATTATACATGTCACCTTCAATTACATAGTCAATTTGACTGGGTAAATTCCTCTTCAATACCATCCAACAGGCTGTCTAGTTTATAGACCTATTGGGAATACTTTGCAGCCAATTCTACTTGGCCGTACACTAAGCTCACAGGGATCTCCTTCCCATCAGGCCCCACAGGTCCGACCTCGGCCATGTGGTTTGGGTCAGCCTTCGTGTACTGCGTCTTCACCATGGCCTAGGCTTCCCTGGCGCCCTGACGGCCAACTTCCTCGCCGAACTCTTTTTCAAAGTTCGTTCAAGCACTTACTAAATATGCCGCGTCGAAGCCGCCGATTCTCCTTAACGGAGTCCGACAGTTGGGCACGAACATCCTTTAGTTCCACGCCCAGCTTGGTGTTGGCATCTAGGAGATCATTCTTCTCCTGCCTCACCCTCGTAAGCATGCTCTCACCAGCCTTTAGCTGGCGTAGGAGTTGTTGCTTATCGGGATTTACTCCAGCGTCATCTGCAATTTAATCGTCATATCTGCATATACGCCGCACTTTATATGATACTTAACATTTGAACGATATATTACCAGAGGGGGTCTCTTTGGGCTCCCTGCTGCGGCTAGTGTGGCACGAATTTGGGCTTTGCACTCTTCCAGCTCCTGGGACAGTTGGGTATTCTTTTCTGTAAGAACCTACATAACAAATGATCCTTAAATCAGTTATTCTAACTGTTTCAAGTCTCAGGGGCTACTGATATATATAATCACCAAATTTTCTCACCCGTATGTCTTATACATACTGCTCCGTGGCTCTGGCTAGACCATTTTGAACGGCATGGAGGTACGCATCTCCCGAGTTGAAGGCATCCAATGCCTCTTGGGAGAAACAAGCGTCACGAAGAACAGTCCGGCGACGCCTGTGGTTCATGGCACTTTCCACCTCGGAATTGGTGGCGGACAGTCTGTTCGCATCCTCTGTCAGAGGAGCGCCCGGCGCACGCCTCGTATTCGTTCCCGCCTCCGAATCCGGCCTTGGAGCCAGGCCGGTGGAGGCATGATTAGTAGCCTCTTCGGATATAGTCCGGCAAGCGCTCTTTTTCCTAAAAAGAAGGCATGGGCGTTAGTATGCCTCTGAGAATAATATCTTGGAATAAAGACGACGCGTCGTACCGCTGCGCCGGTGTCTCAATCCGGACTGCGTGTCTTTTCAGCTTGCCTGGCCTTGCGGCCCCTTGTTGGCTAGTCGCCGCAGGCTCGGCCTTCCGCCTCGAGGACCTCCCCTGCAAAACACGGTTGTTATACGGTAATCAAAAACACGCAAGGACGGATCCCTTTTCAAAGTGCTGGGACTTCGGTCTCAGTTATCTATGAGGTTGGAAGTAGCCCAGGATAATCGGCCGTAATGGCCACCAAGGCGTTGTCATTGCTCAATTGGTAAAATACCCCATCGATCAACTCCACAGATATGTCCGGATCCTCTTGGGAGGCCGGGTCAAGGGACCGTTCCGGGTCCTCGAGTTGTGGAGGAGGGCTGTTTATCTCCCTTACAGCCTGGCGCAGCTCCTGCGTTGAAATCGCTAGACTGAATACTTAACTATGAGAATATGAAACGGATGGGCGAGAAAGAGTGTCCGCTTACCCAGCTTGGAGGATTGTACATAGAAAATCTGCCCTGCGGGTTGACGCGGAGGAATTCCTCCTCTTCTCCCTTGTACAAAGTGGATAAGATCTTTATTAGAGCAGCAACCGATTCCGGCCCTTTACGGCCACAGAGGGTGACGTCATCCTCCCCGTTGAAATCCCACATGGGGTGGCCTCTACACTGAAGCGGTTGCACCCCCCGCATAATGCATGTGGCCATGACCTCGATCGTGGTCAATCCGGATCGAGCTAACAAACTTATCCGGCTCATCAGGTAAAGAACGTCCCTGTCATCTTCCTCCTGGGGGCTCCGTGGACGCCAGCTCCGGCGCTTCTTCAAAGGAGCGTTGTCGAACTCAGGGAGGCCCATTCAAATAGGGTCCGGGAGGGGGACGTCTTCTATATAAAACCATTCCGAAGGCCAGTCTTCGGACGTCTTCTTTGGGGTTCCGGATAGATATCCGGTCCCGGCAATATGCCACACTTCGGCTCCGCCCACTTGATATATTGACCCCTCCTGAGAACGGGGCACAAGGCAGAACAGCTTCTTCCACAATGCGAAATGAGCCTCACAGCCCAAAAATAGCTCGCAAAGGGCTACGAAGCCCGTGATAGGCAATATGGAGGCAGGCGTAAGGTTGTGCAACTGGAGGCCGTAGAACTCCAGGAGCCCCCGGAGAAACGGATGAATTGGAAATCCGAGCCCTCTTACCAAATGAGGGACAAGGCATATCCGCTCTCCCTTGGAGGGATTGGGAAGGCTCTCCGCTTGCTCTCCGCCATTATAGATGGCGAGCCCGGCTCGAACCGGGACCATGTATGCTGGGGGAAGAAATCCCTTGGTCTGAAGCATCACTAATTTGTTGTGCGGGACGGAACATCTCTCCCAATCTCCAGGCTTGGGGCTAGGGGAGCGAGAGGAGGAGCTGCGTCGACCGGCCATGATGGAATGGATCTATGTCGGGTGCGCTCCGATGAAGGCTCGCCAAGGGAGGATGGTGTGATTTGGATCTGAATCCTCGTCTCTTTAATAGGCAGCTCATTCACACAGCTAGGGGGGTAAATGTAAAATCATCCTGGCTTTTCACATTCGCTCGACACGTGGAAAGTGGCCATTATTGGGTGTGGAAGCCAAGGAGCGCAACATTCCAGATATGCGTCCGCCGAACTCCACAGCCGATCCAGAGGGGCATACCGAGGATCTCCAAACTTCCTCCGCAGCATAAAGGGCTTCCTAGCCACAATATCCCCGGCTTCTCGCAGTTCCTCCTTCTTCGCTCTCATTGCAGAGCGGGTGTCTTTGGTCACCATCGTGGCCTTTTCCAGGTCCGTCACCTTCGCCTGGTTTTCTTCTTCCAGATGCTGGCAGCGGTCGGCAGTATCTTTTAACTTTACAGCCATCCTGGCCATTTTCTCTTTGCTCTCGCAATGCTCGGCCTTTTCGGCTCTTAACTCTTCGGCTGCCTTTAAAGCGGCCGCATTACTACTCCTTGCTTGCTCCTTGGCTCGGGCAAGCTCTGCCCGAAGGGTCTCCACGGTGGCAGCTCCATCTGTAGTCACAACATATTAAAGATACTGGCATCATGCTGCTCTTATTATGTGATGATCACCAGAAAAATCACTCACCCTGTGCCTCGTCAAGCCGCTTGTTGACAAGCACAATGTCGGCATCTGCCGCATCCAGTTGCCGCTTTAATCCGGCAAACCCATCAGTCCGGCTAGCCACTAGAGCTTCAACCACCTGCATATAAAGGCGGTCTGGTTATTACCTGGGACTACGATCATCTGTTGGTCGCCGTTCTCGACGACAACTAGAGTCTCAGGGGCTACTATCTACACAGGGCACGCCTTAAAATGTGCGGTACTGTCAAAAATGTACATCATTTCACGTACCTCAAAACCCGTCAGTAGACTCATAAAGGCTTCATGCAACCCGCTTTCGGTGGACGAAATCCTTTCAATCACCGTACCCATCAACGTACGGTGCTCTTCTGAGATAGTCGCTCGCTCTAGCAGATCCCTCAGTATGTCCGATCGCATACCAGACGGTGCCGGACTCTTTTGGTTGCTCTCTTCAAGAGCCGGATACTGGGGACTTCGGATGGCCATAGGATTACCTTCTGGCCTCGCCGGATCTGGAGAAACACTCCACGACGACACTTCGGCATCGCCCGCCTCGTGAGGCGGTGTGGCAGGGGGAGGCGTTTCGCTCTCCATCATCTCTGGAAGAAGATCCCCCGAACACGAGCTCTGCTGAGAAGGGCTAAGATCCGAACTGCAAGATAAATGCTTCGGCTATTTTCCTCAGAAGTAAGGTAGGATATCTTCACTATTTAGTACTTTTTGATTACTCACAGCTCGTTAGAGAGCTGATCCTCGCGCGGACATTGTACGGAAAGAGAACCCTCCGAGGAAGGACCCTCTGGTGGAGATTTCTTCTCTCGTTTGGAAACCTTGGTTTCTGAATCTTCAGAGGTAGTCCTCTTCCTTCGCCAGGGCGAGAGAATGTCAGAGTCTTCCCCTTGGTTATCCTCCCTCACGGAGGCGCTCATTCCCTCGGTTGGAATAGGTAGCAGTGGAGGCCCGCTTTCGCCCTCTTTATTCCACCCTTCATCTTCCTTTGAGGGCACCAGGCAAGGTGCTGGCTCGAGCATCTTTTCCAGCACCGGATTGTCCTAGCCTTTAGGAAGGGGGGCCGAACACCGGATCATCTTCGCCTTTGTTATCCAATCCTGGTCAAAGAGCGATTCTTCAGAATGATGTCATGATAAATAAAAGGACAGTGTGTTCGGCCATGGGATTACTTACTTGGGCCGCGGTGCGGTTGCTGCTCAGGCCCACGTCCTCGGTAGTGTCCGGACACTCTATTTGGGGTCCGAAGAACGATTTGTACATCTCCTCGTGCGTCAGGCCGAGGAAATTCTGAATAGTTCATGGTCCTTCAGGGTTGAATTCGCACATGCGGAGGGGCCGGCGTTTGCAAGGCTGGATTCGACGAACCAGCATGACTTGCATTACCATAACCAAACTGAAATCTCCCTCCAAGAGATCTCGGATGGGGCTCTGCAGTATGGGCACGTCCTTGGCTGGACCCCAGCTTAGTCCCCTGCTGATCCAAGACATCATTTGTGGTGGAGGGCCCGAGCAAAAGGTGGGGGCAGCTACCCACTTGGCACTTCGGGGAGCTGTGACGTAAAACCACTCCTGTTGCCACAATCCGGACACCTCTGGAAAGGAACCCTTTGGCCATGGAGCATCAGCAATTTTTCTTATTAAAGCACCTCCGCACGCTGCGTACTGTCCCTCGACCATCTTCGGCTTCACATCGAAGGTCTTGATCCACAAGCCGAAGTGAGGGGTAATGCGGAGGAAGGCCTCACAAAGGACAATAAATGACGAGATGTGAAGAAGGGCGTTCGAGGCTAGATCGTGAAAATCCAGCCTATAATAGAATATAAGACCCCTGACAAAGGGATCCAGAGCGAGGCCTAGTCCTCGGAGGAAGTGGGAGACGAACACAACGCTCTCCTTGGGTTCGGGAGTTTGGACGACCTGCCCTCGGGCGGGCAGCCTATGCGAAATTTCGGCGGTCAGATATCTGGCTTCCCTCAACTTCTTAATGTCCTCCTCTGTGACGGAGGAGGGCATCCACCGGCCTTGAAGGCTAGATCCGGACATGATTGAAGGTTTGAAGCACCCGACCTGGGCTTTGGGTGTTAGAACTCGAGGCGGGGGAAGGACTCGATTGAGCACGGGAGGAAAAAAAGTAAAAGCCTTGTCCCTTTATAAAGGGGTGAATATCAAGCGTCCTACTCGTGGCCGTTTGGGACTTGCCTAAAATCTAGGAGTCCTAGGCACGGTTGGGTTACCCACATCCGTATTAATGAGAATCCCGTAATAAGGGGAAGACGATCTCTGCTTTGACAAGACGTGTCAAGAAACCGCCTCGCGTTATGTGCGGGGCTGGTTAAGGAAAAACGGTTCGAATAATTACCGGGCCATGGCATGATGTCATGTTGCCAAAACACGTCAGCAGATTAGATTTGTGGTAATATTATTCTCTCTATGGTGGTATGTGGAAATTATTTTGCAGGGTCGGACACTATCCTTGTATTCAAATTCTTCCGTGGTGTATTCAGAGGAGGAACCCGCCTTGCAATGCCGAAGACAACACTGCGTGTCGGACTCATCGTCATTGAAGCCTAGTTCAGGGGCTACTGAGGGAGTCCTGGATTAGGGGTCTCCGGACAGTCGGACTATATCCTTTGGCCGGACTGTTGGACTATGAAGATACAAGATTGAAGACTTCGTGCCGTGTCAGGATGGGACTCTACTTGGCGTTGAAGGCAAGCTAGGCAATACGGATATGTATATCTCCTCCTTTGTAACCGACCTTGTGTAACCCTAGCCCCCTCCGGTGTCTATATAAACCGGAGGGTTTTAGTCCGTAGAACAACATACAATCATACCATAGGCTAGCTTCTAGGGTTTAGCCTCTCCGATCTCGTGGTAGATCAACTCTTGTACTACTCATATTATCAAGAATAAATCAAGCAGGACGTAGGGTTTTACCTCCATCAAGAGGGCCCAAACCTGGGTAAAACATCATGTCCCCTGCCTCCTGTTACCATCCGCCTTAGACGCACAGTTCGGGACCCCCTACCCAAGATCCACCGGTTTTGACACCGACAATTCTCCTCTGGACCGGCTATGGAGTTCTGCGGATGAGTACATGGATTTGGCTGCAAGTGTTGTTGATGCGGCTGAGTACTTCAAGGATCAGAAAGGTCCTGAAGTGGAGAAGCTGTTCTGGTCACAGTTTCACGCTCCAGTCCGTCCACTGTTGCTGAATGATCGATTGACCGGTTGGGCCGAGCTCCATAGATTATCCGGACTTTCCATGAGGTCCGTTGTGGATCATCTGTGGCCAGGAGGGCCAAGGCCGAATAGCTACTTTAGCTTAGTGCAACAATTCCTTGGTGTTGTGCCATGCATCGATGCTGTAAAGAGGTCGGCGTGCATAGAAGGCTCGCGGATGGCCCTTGCCCGTGTCAAAACATGCTGGGCAGAGATGGTTGCCACCATTGTTGCGGCACAGGGTTCTGCCATAGGCCGAGTGGCTGCCGAGCACTACTTTGAAGAAGTTCTTGAAAGCGCTCGTTTGATAGAGGCTCAGTGCTTGAAGAATATTATGTTTAAGTGACATGTATTCCCATTGTAAAAACAATGTTTTATTGAGTTTATCAAGGTTGTATTTATACTTTTGCCCAAAAGTACTATGATGCCTCCTGTGCGGCCGTTTATGTATATATGTATATAACCTGAAAGATGGCAGTCGTCAGCTTCAGCCCCCATGCATATAATGCGGGGGTGTTCGCAGAAGACGCATGTTCACACTTGATCCAACGTCTTGGTCCATTAAGGAGGTGATAGCGCAGCGAACTAGGCAATCGGACTATAATGCTTTAACACTTTCACTTAGCCAGAGGAGTTTGACAGTGGGGCTACTATATAGCCCCTGGTGGCTCCGCGCTGATCCGAATTCGGGGCGCGTACATGCCTGGCCAGGAAACGGCCCTTCGTTAAGGCGGAGGAATCCCGAAGATTCTGCTAGGTCATCGAGTGGTTGACCAATCTCACACTATATCATGATAGTCAGTTTTCGGCTTTCTCTACTGAGGTGCTCGTCCGGATGAACAAGGGCACAATCACAGTAGTTCTTCTGGTGCCGCCTTAGCTGATAGAGCGGAACGTAAGGCAGCAAAACACAGGAGCCTGGCAAACCCAACATTTTACCAAAGACATGATTCGGATCTAATGCATATAAGGCCAAACTCGCGACGCCGAACACTCCCTAAGGTATTCGGTCTTTATGATGTAAACCGGGCTAAACGGTGCCCTTTGTAATAAGCCCCTAGTGTCTAGGTACGTGCAATATTCTGACATGGCCACATGCCAATATGTTAGCATCCCTCTCAATTGTACTAAGAATCCGGGGGATGTGTATCAACAAGAGACAGTAAAAAAGGTTTACGCAGGGTCTTAATCCGAAAAGAATCCTGAGAACGGGTCCCTGCAGCATGTCTGCGCCTATGTCTCCGTTGTGCCGTATCCTGGACGGGTGTTGCCCGATGGTCATATGTAAAAGAGAGGAACTTAGTTGAAAAGTCGTCGTGCAAAAAGGTAGATTATACTAAATAAACCATGTACAGTTCAAGATAAGTAAGGTTGAGCCTAATTGTCACTTGTTTACATGCGTTGAGCCCCTTGTATTGCTATAGGGGTATAGCCATCAAACCTGTATCAATTATATATAGCCGCACGAGACTCGTCTAACCGTGTCCGTGGTCTTAACGACCTGTCAGATGCTCTTGTTGGTGAGGACGTCTAGTGTGCGGCTGCCAAGGCGGCCTCACGGTCTTCCGCACGCAAGGAGCGCTCAATATTTCCATTTACTGTAATGATGCCACGTGGACCGGACATCTTAAGCATGAGAGAAGCGTAATGCGGTATTGCGTTAAAGCGAGCGAACGCTTCGCGTCCGAGTAGTGCTTGATAGCCACTTTGGAACGGAGCGATGTGGAAGGTTAAATTTTCGCTGCGGAAGTTATCGGGAAAGCCGAATATAACCTCTAGTAGCAGGGAGCCTGTGCAATGGGCTTCTGGGCCTGGCATTACTCCTTTAAAGGTAGTATTGCTATGGCTGATTTTTGTTGGGTCTATCCCCATTTTGCGGACTATGTCCTGATATACCAGGTTTAAACTACTACCGCCGTCCATCAGGACTCGTGTGAAGTGGTATCCGTCAATTATCGGGTCTAACACCAAGGCAGCCCATCTTCCATGCCGGATACTTGCCAAGTAATCCCGATGGTCAAAGGTGATCGGTTGGGACGACCAGTGGCAGAACTCCACGGTGATAGGCCCTGGGGCATGTGTCTCTAGGAGTGCCGCTTTGTTTCTCCCCTTTGTCACAGATAACACATTTACTGTTTTGACTTCTGGTCGGAATTTCTTCTGTTCCCCAGTGCTTTGTTTGCGAGGATGATCCTCGTCTTCGCTTGGTGTATCCGGCCCCTTGTGTTCGGCGTTGAGCTTGCCGGACTGCTTGAAGACCCAACATTCTCTATGGGTATGATTTGCAGGTTTATAGGGGGTGCCGTAGTGTGGAGCCGCCGGATACAAAGATCTGTCCAAGGAGAAAAGTCTCACCCTGGGCTACATCGCTATCGATGATTGAAGGAACCATCCAGCCTAACACTAACGACACAGAGGAACTCTTAACGAGAGCACCAATGTCGGTGTCAAAACCGGCGGATCTCGGGTAGGGGGTCCCGAACTGTGCGTCTAGGCGGATGGTAACAGGAGGCAGGGGACACGATGTTTACCCAGGTTCGGGCCCTCTTGATGGAGGTAAAAACCCTACGTCCTGCTTGATTGTTCTTGATGATATGAGTAGTACAAGAGTTGATCTACCATGAGATCAGAGAGGCTAAACCCTAGAAGCTAGCCTATGGTATGATTGTCTGTTGTCCTACAGACTAAAACCCTCCAGTTTATATAGACATCGGAGGGGGCTAGGGTTACACAGAGTCGGTTACAAGGAAGGAGATATACATATCCGTATTGCCAAGCTTGCCTTCCACGCCAAGGAGAGTTCCATCCGGACACGGGACGAAGTCTTCAATCTTGTATCTTCATAGTCAAACAGTCTGGCCAAAGGATGTAATCCGGCTGTCCGGATACCCCCTAATCCAGGACTCGCTCAATAACCAATCATACATAAAAGAATTCAGAGAAGATTCAAATATTATTCATAGATAAACTTGATCATAAACCCACAATTCATCAGTCTCAACAAACACATCGCAAAAGAATATTACATCGAATAGATCTCCACGAGAGAGGGGGAGAACTTTCTATTGAGATCCAAAAAGAGAGAAGAAGCCATCTAGCTAATAACTATGGACCCGTAGGTCTGAGGTAAACTACTTACATTTCATCGGAGAGGCTATGGAGTTGATGTAGAAGCCCTCCGTGATCGATGCCCCCTCCGGCGGAGCTCCGGAACAGGCCCCAAGATGGGATCTCGTGGATACAGAAAGTTATGATAGTTGAATTAGGGTTTTGGCTCTGTATCTGATCGTTTGGGGGTACGTAGGTATATATAGGAGGAAGAAGTAAGTCGGTGGAGCAACAGGGGGCCCACGAGGGTGGAGGGCGCACTTGGGGGCTAGGTGTGCCCCCCTACCTCGTGGCCTCCCTGTTGGTTGCTTGACGTAGCGTCCAAGTCTCCTGGATCATGTTCGGTGAGAAAATCACGTTCCCGAAGGTTTCATTCCGTTTGGACTCCGTTTGATATTCCTTTTCTTCGAAACCCTAAAATAGGCAAAAAAGCAGCAATTCTGGGCTGGGCCTCCGGTTAATAGGTTAGTCCCAAAAATAATATAAAAGTGGATAATAAAGCCCAATAATGTCCAAAACAGTAGATAATATATCATGGAGCAATCAAAAATTATAGATACGTTGGAGACGTATCAAGCACCGCAAGATTGAACCCAAAGCTAAGCACTTCTCCCATTGTATGAAAAACCAATCTAGTTGGCCAAACCAAATCAATAGTTCGAAGATACTTGCAAAGATATCAAATCATGCATATAAGACTTTAGAGGAGATTGAAATAATATTCATAGATAAGCTGATCATAGATCCACAATTCATCGGATCTCGGCAAACACACCGCAAAAGAGTATTACGTCGAATAGATCTCCAAGAACATCGAGGAGAACTTTGTATTGAGAATCAAAGAGAGAGAAGAAGCCATCTAGCTACTAGCTATGGACCCATAGGTCTGTGGTAAACTATTCATGCTTCATCGGAGAGGCAATGCTATTGATGTAGAAGCCCTCTGTGATCGAGTCCCCCTCCGACAGTATGCCAGAAAAGGCCCCTAGATGGGATCTCACAGGTACAGAAGGTTGCGGCGGTGGAAAAGTGGTTTCGTGGCTCCCCTAGAAGGTTTTGGGATATTTGAGAACATATAGGTGGAAGAAATAGGTCGGTGGAGTCACGAGGGGCCCACACGGTTGGGGGCGCCCTACCCCCCTGGGCGCGCCTCCCGACCTTGTGGTCGCCTTGTGGCTTTCCTGAAGTGCACTCCAAGCCCTCTGGATGTCTTCTGGTCCAAGAAAAATCATCGCGAAAGTTGCATTCTGTTTGGACTCCATTTGGTATTCCTTTTCTATGAAACTCTAAAACAAGGAAAAACATGAACTGGCATTGGGCTCTAGGTTAATAGGTTAGTCCAAACAATCATGTAAAATAGCATACTAATGCATATAAAACATCCAAAGCAAATAATATAATAGCATGGAACAATAAAAAATTATAGATACGTTGGAGACGTATTAAGCATCCCCAAGCTTAATTCCTGCTCGTCCTCGAGTAGGTAAATGATAAAAACAGAATTTTTGATGTGGAATGCTACCTAACACATTTATCCATGTAATTATCTTTATTGTGGTATGAATGTTCAGATCTGTATGATTCAAAACAAAAGTTTAATATTGACATAAAAACAATAATACTTCAAGCAGACTAACAAGATAGTTATGCCTTCTCAAAATAACATAGGCAAAGAAAGCTTATCCCTACAAAATCATATAGTCTGGCTATGCTCCATCTTCATCACACAAAATATTAAAATCATGCACAACCCCGATGACAAGCCAAGCAATTGTTTCATACTTTTTATGTTCTCAAACTTTTTCAACTTTCACGCAATACGTGAGCGTTAGCCATGGACATAACACTTTAGGTGGAATAGAAGGTGGTTGCGGAGAATACAAAAAGGAAGGAGATAGTCTCACATCAACTATGAGTATCAACGGGCTATGGAGATGCCCATCAATAGATATCAATGTGAGTGAGTAGGGATTCCCATGCAAGGGATGCACTAGAGCTATAAGTTTATGAAAGCTCAAAAAGAAAACTAAGTGGGTGTGCATCCAACTTGCTTGCTCATGAAGACCTAGGGCATTTTGAGGAAGCCCATCGTTGGAATATACAAGCCATGTTCTATAACGAAAGATTCCCACTAGTAAATGAAAGTGACAATATAGGAGACTCTCTATGATGAAGATCATGGTGCTACTTTGAAGCACAAGTGTAGCAAAAGGATAGTAACATTGTCCCTTCTCTCTCTTCTCTCATTTTTTGGGCCTTCTCTTTTTTATTTGTCCTTTCTCTCCCTTTTTTATTTCCTCACTGTAGCGACCCGATCCGAATGGACCGTAGTCTCTGTGCTTAAGTGTTATCCCTGGATTGGTACTGCCGACACACATAGTACTCGAGGATTTATAACAGAGTTCAATCACACACTTATTACATCGAGTGACTCATAAAGAGTACTTATTACAATAATATGGCTGAAGGCATCTAAATAACTTGCGGAAGCATCGAGGTAAATGAGTCCATCCACCTCCACGAAAAAACTGAGTGCATGACAACGACCTATCGCACCTTACTCTTCATCTGAAAATTTTGCAACAAGATACATTGCAGCCGTGTAGGTCAGCACATGGAATATGGTGGCAAGATAAAACTATAGAGCAATGAACAAATAACAGCTATCACTACATACATATTTGGCTGGTGGAGGCTCTACGATTATCATTTGCATAAAGCTATTTTTCCTAGAACAAAGGAATATATTTTATTTAACTACAAATTTTATGATATTATTGAGAAGGTTCCTCCAACTCAATCCCAAAATAGTAATTAATAACCCAACAAATTCATTAAGTAAAGTGATGAGATCAATCAATAATTCAAATACCACATACTCAAGATGTCCATAACCGGGGACACGGCTAATCATGATTAGTTTGTACACTCTGTAGAGGTTTGCACACTTTTCCCCACAAGACTCGATCACACCCATGATCGGATGATCGAGACATATTCTTTCTAAAGCATTAACTCTTTACTCTGGGTAGACAATACCATCCTACTTTCTAAAGCATTAACTCTTTACTCTGGGTAGACAATACCATCCTACTTTCCCCTACATCTGCTAGCCTACCACTGAAAGAGGTCACACAACTTACTCAACTATTCCAGAGCCCATAATGGCTTGTGGCTGCACACGGAAGTTTCTGAGCATGAATAATATTATGATCCCTTTGAGTCTGGGTGGTATACCATAAGATGACCACACGAGTACTCCGGGATATCCTAGGACAACACTGAATTGCTCCAGGTGCCCACCACCAATCCACCCAGATGTGTATTAAAGTAGCCACCTTGAGTTTCCCTTAGTTAAATATTAACTCTCACATCTTTCATGAATCTCACATACCAATTCCATCTACGAGCATGGCTAAGCAATATGAGCATAACGTATAATTCCCGAGGTTGATAAAAAGACAATAGGTTCCTACCTCATGATCTACTTCCCACGCCCACATGTTATCAAAACCTACCCATGCAATGGTTAAGGATTGAAATAAATGCATAAAAACTAGGTAATAAAGGGATATGATCAAAGTGTTGCTTCCCTTACTAACGATCTGGAAACCCTAGAGATTCGTAGTAGCAAGCCTCGCACTCCGGAAACTCTATCGTGAGCAAACAATAGCATACATAAGCACTCAAGCATAAGATGAAAAGGTAAAACCAAAAGAAAATGTTTAAACAGAAAGTTCAAGTGAAGACCTTTGATTTGCAAAAAGAATCAATCGAATTGGAGCTACGAAACACAAACTACGATCAAGAGAAATTCAAATTCAAATCTTCTTGAAACCAAACTTTAAATTTTAAAAATCATGTTCAAGTTGTTTATCTGGACAGAGGGGAACATGAAAAAAACTTTGCCGCTGGTTTCATTGGATTTGGATAAACGAGCAAAAAGTAGTGAGGGTTTGAAGATCAGGGACTAATCTGCAATGAAAATAATTATGGATAGGTCCCTGGCTGAAAAATTAAACTAAAATGAAAAATCTAACGAACAAACATTCGCTATCGAAACCTAATGAACTAAAACTGTTCGCTACTGAATACTATCGGACGAACGTCCGCTAAATAACTATCCTAATAAAAAATAAACCGAAACTAAAAGAAAAACCAAAAAAACCGGGTTGGCGGTTCGGTTTATACCGGTTCGTCGTAGAAAACCAGCGGTGGCGAGGCGGGATCCGGCGACGGCGTGTCGGCGGTGAGGCGATCCGGCGATGCGGGGCGGCAGCGCGGGGAGGCGGCGGTTGCGGCGGCGGCGGCGGCTTGGAGCGGCGGGAGGCGGCGGAGGCGTTTGTGGAGGAGAGGGGGGCGGGGCGGCTAATTAAAGGGCCGCGGAAGGGGCGGCTTGGAGGAGGAGCAAAGGAGGCGGCGGTGCATAGTCTGAGCCGGACTCGCGACGGCGAGGGTGTGGGGCGGCCGGACTCGGTCGGGGCGGCTCGCTGCTCGGGCGGCTGGGCTTCGGCCCAGTCGGTCCGAAGATTTTTTTTTTAAGTAAATTTCACCGCGAAGAAAAATACAAAATAAAATAAAAATCCTAAAATTTCAAAAATAATTTTCACTGTCCTCTCCTAATATTTAGGAGAAAGTGAACATTGTTTTGGGCTAAAATGCAATGTTTAAAAATGTAATTTTTCCCTAATTTAACCGAATAAAATTCAAATAAAACATATTTTTATTCAAAATTAAATTTGCATTATTTTCTTGCTGTTTTGAAGAATTCATATTATCTTCTCTCATTATTGAAATAATTGGGAAAATAATTTCAAATAAAAATCACCTTGATCCAAATTACCAATTTCAAAAATTCAAAAAATGGAATTTTATGAAAACCTCCAACTCTCTCAAATGGTCCTTGAGTTGCTTAAGGTCTCTTGGATCAAAATGTTCAAATAAATCAGATTCAAAAAATGCTCAAATCATGGATGCATATGATGACCTAATGATTTACATCAAAATTGAAAATTGGGATGTTACAAACCTACCCCCCTTAAGATGAATCTAGCCCTCGAGATTCGGGTTGCCTAGCAAGAAGGTGTGGGTGGTCTTTCCGTAGGTCTTCTTCTCACCCCGAGGTGGCTTCTTCCTCAGTATGGTGGCTCCACTGAACTTTGCAAAACTTGATGACTTTGCTATGTGTAACTCGGTTGGCAAACTCGAGAATCTTGACCGGTTTCTCCTCGTAGGTTTGGTCACTCTCTAACTGAATTGCTTCCAGGGGCACTGTATCTCTCAGAGGAATATCGGACATCTCTGCATGGAACTTCTTCAACTGGGAAACGTGAAACACATCATGAACTCCTGACAATCCTTCGAGTAATTCCAATTTGTAGGCAACTTCTCCCATACGTTCCAAAACTCGGTATGGTCCTACGAATCGTGGGGCTAGCTTTCCTTTGACTCCAAATCGTTTAACTCCTCGAAGTGGTGACACACGGAGATATGCTTTGTCTCCGACTTCATAGGCTACCTCCTTTCGTTTAGTATATGCATAACTCTTCTGCCTGTACTGAGCTACCTTGAGTCTATCTTGGATCAACTTGACCTTCTCTTCAGACTCTCTGATTAAATCTGGCCCGAACGATTGTCGGTCTCCAACTTCATCCCACATCAACGGTGTCCTGCACCTCCTTCCATACAAGGCTTCGAAAGGGGCCATATTCAAACTAGCTTGGTAGCTGTTGTTGTACGAGAACTTTGCGTAAGGCAAATTATCATCCCAACTAGATCCATAATCCAGCGCACAAGCTCTCAACATGTCCTCCAGAATCTGATTGACTCTCTCGGTCTATCCATCTATCTGTGGATGAAAGGTTGTACTGAACTCTAGCCTGTTACCCAAAGTCTGGTGTAATTGATTCCAAACTTCGAGGTAAACTGTGTTCCTCTATCTGATACGATGGTCCTCGAAAGTCCATGCAGACATACGATCGTGTTCATATATATATATTGGCCAACTTCGCACTTGTATAAGTGGTTTTCACGGGGATAAAGTGAGCCACTTTGGTCAAGCGATCTACTACTACCCAAATGGAACCATAGCCTGCTCGTGTCCTGGGTAATCCGGTGATGAAATCCATGCCAAGCTTATCCCACTTCCATTCGGGTATCAGCAAAGGCTGAAGTAATCCTGCTGTCTTCTGGTGTTCTGCCTTAACTCTGTGACATACATCAAATACGGCTACATACTCGGCAATATCCTTCTTCATACCTATCCACCAGAAACGTTCCTTCAAATCCAAATACATCTTGGTGTTTCCTGGGTGAACCGAGTATGGCGAGTCATGAGCCTCCTGAAGGATTAACTTCCTGATCTCTGGGTCATTGGGCACATAAATACGATCCTCAAACCATAAAGTTTCGTGTTCATGCTCACGAAAACCTTTGGCCTTTCCTTTACTCATTTTTTCCTTTATCTCTGCAATCTCCTTACCTGTTTTCTGAGCTTCTCGAATCTTTCCCAACAATGTGGACTGAACTTCCAATGATGCAACAAAACCTCTCGGAACTATCTCCATTCGAAGTTCTCTGAGATCGTCGGCTTACTCCTGAGGTAATCCTCTGGTTATGAGGGTATTAGCATAACTCTTGCGGCTCAATGCGTCTGCTACAACATTGGCCTTTCCTGGATGATAATGTAGTTTCATGTCATAATCCTTTATAAGCTCCAACCGTCTCCTCTGCCTGAGGTTTAACTCCTTCTGTGTGAAGATATACTTCAAACTGTTATGATCCGTGTATACATCACAACGGTTTCCAATAATAAAATGTCTCCAGGTCTTGAGCGCATGCACTACGGCTGTTAACTCCAAATCATGCGTGGCATAATTCAACTCATGGGGTCAAAGCTGCCATGAGGCATATGAAACAACTCTTCTGTCTTGCATAAGTACACCTCCAAGTCCCTGGCGAGAAGCATTGCAATATACTTGGAAATCCTTGCGCATATCCGGAAGAATTAGCACTGGGGTTGTAACTGAACGTTTCTTCAACTCCTGAAAACTGGTCTCACATTGTTCAATCCATTTGAACTTCTCCTTCTTAAATAACTCCGTCATGGGCTTTGCGATCTTGGAAAAATTCTCAATGAATCTCCGATAATATCATGTGAGTCCAAGAAAATTGCGTATCTCCCCAACTGAGGTGGGTGCCAACCACTCAGTGACAGACTGAACTATGGAAGGGTCTACTACTATACCTTCTCCTGATATAACATGTTCGAGAAATCCAACTTCCTTCAACCTAAACTCACATTTGCTGAACTTGTCATATAACTGATGTTCCCTGAGCTTCTCGAGAACCAAGCGCAAATGTTCTTTGTGTTCTTCTTCATTCTTCGAGTACAGTAATATAACATCAATGAACACCACGACAAACTTATCCAAGAACTCCATGAACACCTAATTCATCATACTCATGAAGTAGATGGGGGCGTTAGTCAAACCAAAAGACATGACCGTGTACTCATATAGCCCGTACCTTGTGGTAGAAGTTGTCTTAGGTATATCCTATTCTCGGATCTTCAGCTGGTGGTATCCTGATCGAAGATCGATCTTGGAGAAAAATTTAGCTCCCTGTAGCTGGTCAAACAAATCATTGATCATTGGTAGTGGGTATTTGTTCTTGATCGTCGCCTCATTCAATGCATGATAATCAACAACCATTCTCAAGGATCCATCCTTCTTCTCAACTAAGAGCACAGGGGCTCCCCACGGTGATGAACTTGGTCGAATATAACCTTTCTCCAATAACTCCTTAATCTACTTCTTAATCTCCTCTAGATCATTTACGGGCATCCGATACAGTCTCTTAGATATTAGTCTAGTGCCTGGTAACAGCTCTATCAAAAACTCCATGTCTCGATCTGGTGGCATGCCTGGTAGTTCCTCCGGAAATACATCAGGATAATCCTTAACAACTAGCACTTCCTCTTGAACAACTCCCAAGAAGGAATTTACTTGAGTCCTCCTTGGCGCATGCCTAGACACATACTTGATCTGTTTACCTTCTGGGGTGGTGAGGAGAATTCACTTACTAGCACAATCGATGTTTCCTCCATACTTCGATTGCCAATCCATGCCTAGTTTTATATCCAATCCTTGTGATTCCAAAATAATTAGGTCTGAGGGGAAAACATGCTTACCAATGGTCAATGGAAACCGATCACACCATCGGCTGGCCCAATACTCCGCTCCTGGTGAGCTTACTAACATGGGTGACCTAAGGGCTAAGGTTGGCAATTTAAACTTGTCCACAAATCCCCTTGATATGTATGAATGCGATGCACTAGTATCAAAAGGAACAAGGGTGGTAAATGACTTAATCAAAAACTTACCAATCACTGCGTCAGGCTTCTCTTCAACTTCCTCCATGTTGATGTGGTTCACCTGACCTCTGGTGAAGGGATTTGGCTTCTTCCCTCAGCTTCCATTGCCCTTTCCATTCTTTGCTTCAGGACATTCGGTGGCGTAGTGTCCAGTCTTCCCACACTTGAAACAAGTAATGTGACTTAGATCCTTCTTGGCGGGTGTAGCGGGGTTGGAACGGTTCTGACTAGTGTTTCCTCCATTCCCATTACCATTCTTAGGGCCACTGTGGTTGTGTGAACTTCCTCCATTGTGAGAATGGCCTCCATGGTTATGATGGGTGTGTCCTCCCGAGTACGAGGTAAAACAAGGCTTCTGCTGGGCTCTAGAGTGGTACTTCCCATGTCCATACTTTCGTTTGTGTTTCTATATCTGCTGTTGCTTGCCTTCAATCATGAGAGCCCTGTCTACCAGCTCCTGATAGTTGGTGAATGTTGCCACCATCAACTGCATACTCAGCTCATCATTCAGACCCTCAAGAAACTTCTCCTGCTTCATGACATCTGTGGCCACATCATCTCGGGCATACCGAGTGTAACATCCCAAATTTTCAATTTCAAATGTTATACATTAGATCATCACTGCATATCATATTTTATTTGCTTTTGTCCTGATCCAGAAATTCTACGCAACTCAAGGACCCACGGAGAGAGTTGGGGATTTCGTTATTTTCATATTTGAGTTTTCTCAAATTTTAAAAATAGGATCATTTGATTTTATTTATTTTATCTTCAATTATTTCTATTATAAAAATATGAGAGAGGGAATAAAATGACTTTCCCAAAATAAAGAAATATTGAGTATTTAATAACAAATCAAATAAGATTTTATTTTGGAGTTTTTGGCTAGTTTATTTGAATTTAGGAAAAATTGCACATTTTTCAAAACTGCATTTTAGGGCCAAGAAAATTTTCATCTCGTTCTAAATATTTTATTTAGGCGGTGAAAATTTATTTTGGCATTTTCAGAATTTTATTTTATTTTCTAGAATTTTTCTTAGTTTCGGCAGAATTTGTTTTTTTTTAGTACAGCGCCCGAGTGGGCCGAAGGCCCAGCCGAGCCAGGCCAGGCCCAAGCCGCCGCCGCCTTCCCCCGCGGGAGACCGACCCGCCGCCGCCGCCGAGTCCAGCCGGGGCACGCCTCCCGAGGCCGACCCCGACCCGGCGCCCCCTTCCCCAAGCCACGCCGCCCCCCTCTCATAAATA
>NC_041384.1:421344661-421369441 GCF_002162155.2 Triticum dicoccoides
CCGCAGCCGCCGCTCGCCGCCGTGTGCCGCCGCCGCCGACGCCACCCCACCCCGCCGGAGCCCCGAGTCCCTTCGGAGTCCGACGAGGTCGCCGCGCCGTCTGCCGCCGGTTTTCTGAAGAAAACTGATTCGGTTTTTTTTAAACCCTAGGTTTTTTTATTAGATCGGTTTTATCGGTTCACTTATTTAGCGAGCGTTCGCTCGTTCGTTCATTTTAATGGACGAGTTCACCGTTTAGTTTCACTTAACGAACGTTCCTTCGTCAATCTGTTCGTCAGTTTTTTCTTTTTCTCAGATTTTCTGCGATTATTTCTGATCGCGATTTCTGATCCGATTTTTGTTTTAGTATAACTTTTCGCTCGTTTATCAGAATCACGCGATTCAAGCGGCTAGAGTTTCGTCTCGAAATCCTCTTTCCGTTTAACCAACTCAAACAAGTTTTTGTTTCTGTAAAATTTGACTTAGGTCCCGATTAGTAATCAAAGCTTGTTTCTTTCGCCGTTTGACTTTTCTTGTTTCGTTCTATTTGTTTCTTTTTGCAAACCAGAGTTCTTAAGTTGAACTTTCTGGTTAGATCTCTTAATTGAGTTTTACCTATGCATTGGATGAGTGCTTATTGTGTGCTTGTTTGTTTGCGATAGAGTACCCGGAGTGCGTCGCTTTCTACTTCGAATCTCTAGGTTTCACGGATCATCAGCAAGGCAAGTAACACTTTGATCATACCTCTTACTACCCAGTTTTATTGCATTAGATCAATCCTCAGACATTTGCATGAATAGGATCTAATTAATATGTGGGTTTTGGGAAGTAGTTAAGGTAGTACCTATTACCTGTTTTATTATCAAACCCTGGGAGTTACTTCTACGTTTGCTTATGCCAAGCTATGCTTGTAGACGTGGATTGGGTTTGAGAGTATTCATGACAGATGAGATATTGTTTAATTAATGGTTAAACTTAAGGTGGCAACTTAAATACACATCTGGGTGGATTGAGGCACCTGGGTATTCTAGCGATTGCCTGTTTTTCTTTATGGACCGCCACCCAGGCTCAAAGGGATTATGAGATTATTCATGCTAGAAACTTCCGTGTGTAGCCACAAGCTAGTATGGGCTCTAGCATAGTTGATTAAGTCGTGTGAACTCTTACAATGGTAGACTAGAAGATGTAGGGGAAAGTAGGTGTAACGGTCTACCCGATCGTAAGGTGCTAGCGGTTCTGAAAGACTATGTCTCGGTCATCCGTTTCGCAAACACCATGTAGTGCAATAATCCGAACGGAGGAGATCGAGTCTTATGGGGAAAAGTGCGCAAACCTCTGCAGGGTGTATAAACTAATCATGGTTAGCCATGTCCCCGGTTATGGACGTCTTGAGTATCTAGTACTTGTATTATCATGTGAATCTCATCATGTGACTTTAATTAATTTTTTTGGGTTTTAATGATGATGTTTAATTGGGATTGAGAGGGTGTCTACACTCTCAATGTTTAACAACCACCATGTTAGTTAAATAAAATTTATTCCTTTGCAGTAGGGAAAAATTGGCTTTACACGAAACTGTAACCATAGAGCTTTCCACCAGCCATATATGCATGTAGTATAGCCTATTTCTGTTCACTACTCTCTATGTGTTACATTGCCAGCATATTCCATGTGCTGACCCGTTTTCGGGCTGCAACGTTCATGTTGCAGACTTTTCAGACGACGAATAAGGAGCCTTAGGTCGTGGTTCTATACTCAGTGATGCCGTTGGAGTTGATGGACTCACTTATCTTCCAAGCCTTCCGCTGTTATCGTTATTAGATGGCCTTAAGCCATATTATTTGTAATAAGTTCTCTTTTGAGACACTCGATATAATAAGTGTGTGATTGCTACTCTGTTATAAATCCTTCAAGTACTATGCGTATCAGCATTACTGATCCAGGGATGACACTGAAGCGCAGAGATCAAATTGTTTGAGGTCTGGTCGCTACAAGATGGTATCAGAGCACATGCTGACTATAGGACACGACCACTAAGATAAAGACCTAGATCACCATTCTCTTCTCATTCTGACTTCTCATCTTTTCTACTCTTTTAGGATGGCGAATGCAAGGAACAAGTTCACGCAACCAGATGAAGATACACCCTTTGGACGCCACCTGAAGGAACTCACTAAGTACCTAAACATCGGAGTACCAAGCTTCACCGGGACCTACAACACCACTTTACCCAAACTGGAGCGCTGGATGATTCAAGTTCAAGTTCCGGGAAGGACGTTCGCACCAGTCACTGATCCCATAGAGTTTTCCTTTGATGCACCAACCTGGAGTCTAGGAAAGAGCATGGCAGCCCACATCACCATGGGACGTATTGGAGAAGTTTACCGCAATGATCTTAAGGATACTTTCTACCAGATTTGTGGGCGCCGAGATGAACAATGGGAGATGATCAACACCAGGAAGGATAGATCAATCGCAGCTTTTATCCAGGAGTTAAACCAGCACATTCGACGTCAGGAGAACCAGATGTGCGTAGGTATGATAGATCTAAAGAAGGCGATGACAAGAATCACGGAGCTGGAGGAAGAACTCAAGGCTACACACGAAGACTATTTGGAGGAAATCGAAGTATTAGTGGAGAAGAGTGATGACCTGACCAGGAAGCTAGGAGTTTTCATGGGAGATCCCGCGCCAAGAGGAGAAGATGACGATTCCACTTGCCCGGGGAACTACATCATCATCGACGACACCGACTCGGACCCAGACAATAGCAATTATGACTATATTGATGAAGCTGGAGCGGATATCATGGAGTCTTCATCGGAACAGTTTTTCTAGTAGACCACCAAACAGTAGTAGAATTCCACCATGTATATAGCATAGTCCGAGCACTTTGGTAACGATAGTTCTAGACCGATTGTATGCCCTTGTTCGAATTGAATGAAGTGATTTTTTTTGCTTTTGCCTCATCTACATATGGGCAGTGTTTTCTCTCTAGACCTCATTCTATTCTATATTCTCATCTTTTCTAAAGCCTCAGATGCCTCCGAGACGTGACAATGGATTTGCTTTCCCACTGGAGCTCACTCAGTTGATCCAGCAGCAGAATGCATTGATGAAGTTGCTAGTCCAGAATCAGAATCAGGGAAACAACAATAACAACCCACCACCACCACCACCTGTTGATCACTTAACCCGTTTCCTTAGACTAAATCTGCCGGTGTTCTCCAGTAGCACCGAGCCGATAGTGGCAGATGATTGGCTCCGCAAGACAGGGAGGGAATTGACCACAGCAGGATGCATAGATGCAGAAAAGGTGCATTTTGCCGCACATCAGCTTGAAGGACCCGCAACATCATGGTGGGAGAATTTCACATCCACTTATCCTATCGACACTGTCACATGGGATCAGTATCAGCAGGCTTTCCGTACTGCCCATGTTTCAGCAGGAGCTATGGCCATCAAGAAGCGTGAGTTTCGCAACTTGCGCCAAGGAGGACGGACAGTTGGCCAATACGTGGATGCCTTTAGTAAGTTAGCACGTTATGCCCCGGATGACGTTGCTACGGATGCAGCTAAGCAGGAGAAGTTTCTGGAAGGACTGAATGATGAGTTGATCATGCAGTTGATGTAGAAACTTTCAACAACTTCCAGGAGTTGGTAGATTGTGCTCTTATGATTGAAGGGAAGCAGCAACAGATTTAGAACCGCAAGAGGAAGTATGGACAAGGGAAATACAATTCAGGAGCTCAGCAGAAGCCACGTTTTACCCCAAAATCGGGAGGACATTTTCAGCATGCCCATGGAGGAGGGAGTTCGCATAATCATAATGGCCCCAGAATGGTAATGGGAATGGGGGAAGAAACGGTCAGAACCATACCAACCCATCAACCCCAGCCAAGAGATACCTGAGCCAAGTCACTTGTTATAAGTGTCAGAAGACCGGACATTATGCCAATGAATGTCCTGAAGCCCAGAATGGAAATGGAAATGGAAGCTCTGGGAAGAAGCCGAACCCTTTCAACAAGGGACAGGTGAACCACGTTAACATGGAGGAGGTTGAAGCCCAACCAGATGCAGTAATAGGTAAGTTTTTGGTTAAGCCATTTACTGTAATCGTTCTTTTTGTTACGGGTGCATCGCATTCATACATATCAAGGGGATTCGTGGATAAGTATAAACTGCCCACCAAGGTTCTTAGAACACCTATGTTAGTAAGCTCACCAGGAGCGGAGTATATGGCCAGTAAAGGATGTTTTCAAGTGCCATTGAGTACAGGTAGGCATGTGTTTCCCTCGGATTTGATCATTTTGGAATTGCAAGGTTTGGATGTAATTCTGGGTATGGATTGGCTATCGATGTATGGAGGAAACATCGATTGCTCCAGTAAGTTGATTTTGCTTACCACCCCAGAGGGGAGAAGGATCAAGTATGTATCACGGCATGTGCCGAATAGGACTCAAGTAAATTCCTTATCAGAAGTTGTACAGGAGGAGGTACCGGTGGTAAAGGATTTTCCGGATGTATTTCCAGAAGAATTGCCAGGCATGCCACCGGATACAGACATTGAGTTTTTGATTGAGCTTTTGCCAGGCACAGGACCAATATCTAAGAGACCGTATAGAATGCCTGCAAAGGATTTGGAAGAGATTAAGAAGCAGATTAAGGAGTTACTGGATAAGGGATATATTCGCCCAAGTTCGTCACCTTCGGGATCACTAGTACTTCTAGTGGAAAAGAAGGATGAATTGTTAAGGATGGTTGTTGATTATCGAGGATTGAATGAAGTGACGATCAAGAATAAGTACCCACTGCCAATGATCAATGATTTATTTGACCAATTGCAAGGAGCTAAGGTATTTTCCAAGATTGATTTGTGATCAGGATACCACCAGTTGAAGATTCAAGAGCAGGACATACCTAAGACAGCTTTTACCACAAGGTATGGGCTGTATGAGTATACCGTTATATCATTTGGTCTGACTAACGCACCTGCCTATTTTATGAACATGATGAACAAAGTGTTTATGGAGTTTTTGGATAAGTTCGTCATAGTGTTCATTGATGATATTCTGGTTTACTCGAAGAGTGAAGAACATAAAGAACATTTGTGTTTGGTACTTGGTAAGCTTAGAGAACATCAGTTATACACCAAGTTCAGCAAATGTGAGTTTTGGTTGAAGGAAGTTGGATTCCTCGGACATGTTATATCCGGGGAAGGAATAGCTGTAGATCCCACCAAGGTTGTCACTGTGACAAATTGGGAAGCCTCAACAACAGTTGGAGAGATCTGGAGTTTTCTTGGACTCGCAGGATACTACCGGAGGTTCATTGAAAATATCTCGAAGATTGCAAAACCTATGACGTAGTTGTTGAAGAAGGATACCAAGTTCAAATGGACAGAGGAATGTGAGGCCAGTTTCCAGGAGTTGAAGAAACGTTTGGTTATCTCGCCAGTGTTGATTCTGCCACATCAGTGCAAGGATCATGAGGTATATTGTGACGCTTCACGTTGAGGACTTGGAGCAGTGCTTATGCAGGAGGGAAGAGTTGTTTCATATGCCTCCCGACAGCTTAAGCCCCATGAGTTGAATTATGCTACACACGACTTGGAGTTAGCAGCCATAGTGCACGCTTTGAAGACGTGGAGACATTTTCTCATTGGAAACCATTGTGAGGTGTACACGGATCATAAGAGTTTGAAGTACATCTTCACGCGGAAGGAGTTGAATCTCAGGCATAGGAGATGGTTGGAGCTCATCAAGGATTATGATATGAGATTGCATTATCATCCCAGAAAGGCTAACATAGTAGCTGATGCATTGATCCGCAAGAGCCATGTCAACACACTAATGACCGAAGAGTTACCAAAGGAGTTAGCCAAGGATCTTCGTGAGCTATGTTTGGAGATAGTTCCGAGAGGCTATGTAGCAGCATTGGAGATTCAGTCTACTCTAATGGATAAGATCAGAGAAGCACAAAAGACCAACAAGGAGATTGCCACCATAAAGGAGAAGGTCAGCAAGGGAAAAGTTAAAGGATTTCGTGAGGATGAACACGATACTTTATGGTTTGAGGACCGCGTTTATGTGCCTAATTACCCGGAGATCAGGAAGCTAGTTTTGCAAGAGGCCCATGATTCGCCGTACTCGATTCACCCAGGAAATACCAAGATGTATTTGGATTTGAAAGACACTTTCCGGTGGACCGGAATGAAGAAGGATATTGCGGAGTATGTAGCAGTTTGTGATGTATGTCAGAGAGTGAAGGCAGAGCATCAGAAGCCAGCAGGATTGCTACAGCCATTGCCGATACCCGAATGGAAGTGGGATAAGCTAGGCATGGACTTTATCACGGGATTACGCAAGACCCGTTCAGGCTATGACTCGATATGGGTTTTAGTCGATCGCTTGACGAAGGTAGCTCATTTCATCCTAGTGAAGACCACTTACACCAGTGCTAAGTTGGCAAAGATATACATGACTAGGATCGTATGTCTGCATGGAGTTCCGATGAGCATTGTATTAGATAGAGGAACCCAGTTTACCTCAAAGTTCTGGAATCAGTTACACGAAACTTTGGGTACTAGACTAGAGTTCAGTACAGCTTTTCATTCGTAGACCGATGGACAGACCGAGAGAGTCAATCAGATTTTGGAGGATATGCTGAGAGCTTGTGCGCTAGATTATGGATCTAGTTGGGATGACAACTTGCCATATGCGGAGTTCTCTTACAACAACAGTTATCAATCCAGTTTGAAGATGGCCCCTTTTGAAGCCTTGTACATAAGAAGGTGCAGAACACCATTGTCGTGGGACGAAGTTGGAGACCGCCAGTTGTTTGGACCAGATTTGATTAAGGAGTCTGAACAGAAGGTGAAGTTGATTCGCGATAGGCTCAAGGTAGCCCGGTCCAGGCAGAAGAGCTATGCAGATTCTAAACGCAAGGAGACAGTTTACGAAGCCGGAGATAGAGTTTATCTTCGTGTATCTCCACTTCAAGGAGTTAAGCGCTTTGGAGTTAAGGGAAAGTTAGCGCCACGTTTTGTGGGACCATACAAAGTTTTGGAACGCATGGGAGAAGTTGCTTATAAGTTGGAATTGCCTGAGGGATTGTCGGGAGTTCAAGACGTGTTCCACGTTTCCGAGTTGAAGAAGTGCCACGCAGAGATGGCGGATATACCACTGAGAGATACAGTGCCGCTGGAAGCGATTCAGTTGGATAGTGATTTGACCTATGAGGAGAAACCAGTCAAGATTCTCGAGTATGCCAGCCGAGTCACCCATAGCAAGGTTATCAAGCTTTGCAAAGTTTAGTGGAGCCACCACATCGAGGATGAAGCCACCTGGGAGTGAGAGGAAGATCTGCAAAAGGACCACCCTCACCTATTTTCTAGCCAACCCGAATCTCGAGGGCGAGATTCATCTTAAGGGGGGTAGGTTTGTAACATCCCAAATTTTCAATTTGGAATGTTATACAATAGATCATCGCTCCATATCATATTTTTTTGCTTTTGTCCCGATCCATAAATTCTATGAAACTCAAGGATCCACGCAGAGAGTTGGGGATTTCGTTATTTTCATATTTGAGTTTTCTCAAATTTTGAAAATAGGATCATTTGATTTTATTTATTTTATCTTCAATTATTTCTATTATAAAAATATGAGAGGGGGAATAAAATGACTTTCCCAAAATAAAGAAATATTGAGGATTTAATTAAAAAATCAAATAAGATTTTATTTCAGAGTTTTTGGCTAGTTTATTTGAATTTAGGAAAAATTGCACGTTTTTCAAAACTGCATTTTAGGGCCAAGAAAATGTTCATCTCGTTCTAAATATTTTATTTAGGCGGTGAAAACTTATTTTGGAATTTTTAGAGTTTTATTTTATTTTCTAGAATTTTTCTTAGTTTCGGCGGAATTTGTTTTTTTTAAGTACCGCGCGCCCGACTGGGCCGAAGGCCTAGCCGAGCCAGGCCAGGCCCAAGCCGCCGCCGCCCTCCCCCGCGGGAGACCGACCCGCCACCGTCGTCGAGTCCGGCCGGGGCACGCCTCCTGAGGCCGACCCCGACCCGGCGCCCCCTTCCCCAAGCCGCGCCATCCCCCTCTCATAAATACCCCCGCCCCCGCCGCCTCACCCCGCCACCCAGACCCGCCCTGCCTCCCGCTGCCGCCGCTCACCGCCTGTGCCGCCGCCGCTTGCCGTGCCGCCCGCCGCCGACGCCACCCCACCCCGCCGGAGCCCCGAGTCCCGCCGGAGTCCGACGAGGTAGACGCACCGTCCACCGCCGGTTTTCTGAAGAAAACCGATTCAGTTTTTTTGAAAACCCTAGGTTTTTTTATTAGACCGGTTTTATCGGTTCACTTATTTAGCGAGCGTTCGCTCGTTCGTTTGTTTTAACGGACGAGTTTACCATTTAGTTTCAGTTAACGAACGTTTGTTCGTTAATCTGTTCATTAGTTTTTTCTTTTTTCTAAGATTTTCCGCGATTATTTTTTATCGCGATTTCTGATCTGATTTTTGTTTTAGTATAACTTTTCACTCGTTTATCGGAATCACGCGATTCAAGTGCCTAGAGTTTCGTCTCGAAACCCTCTTTCCATTTAACCAACTCAAACAAGTTTTTGTTTCTATAAAATTTGACTTAGGTCCCGATTCGTAATCGAAGCTTATTTCTTTCGCCGTTTGACTTTCATTGTTTCGTTCGATTTGTTTCTTTTTGCAAATCGGAGTTCTTAAGTTGAACTTTCTGGTTAGATATCTTAATTGAGTTTTACCTATGCTTTAGATGAGTGCTTATTGTGTGCTTGTTTGTTTGTGATAGAGTACCCAGAGTGCGCTGCTTTCTACTTTGAATCTCTAGGTTTCACGGATCATCAGCAAGGCAAGTAACACTTTGATCATACCTCTTACTACCCAGTTTTATTGCATTAGATCAATCCTTAGACATTTGCATGAATAGGATCTGATTAATATGTGGGTTTTGGGAAGTAGTTAAGGTAGTACCTATTACCTGTTTTATTATCAAACCCTGGGAGTTACTTCTACGTTTGCTTATGCCATGCTATGCTTGTAGACGTGGATTGGGTTTGAGAGTATTAATGATAGATGAGAGATTGTTTAATTAATGGTTAAACTTAATGTGACAACTTAAATACACATCTAGGTGGATTGAGGCACCTGGGTATTCCAGCGATTGCCTGTTTTTCTTTATGGACCGCCACCCTGGCTCAAAGGGATCATGAGATTATTCATGCTAGAAACTTCCGTGTGCAACCACAAGCTACTATGGGCTCTAGCATAGTTGATTAAGTCGTGCAAACTCTTACAGTGGTAGACTAGTAGATGTAGGGGAAAGTAGGTGTAACGGTCTACCCGATCGTAAGGTGCTAGCGCTTCTGAAAGACTATGTCTCAGTCATCCGTTTCTCAAACACCATGTAGTACGAGAATCCCAACGGAGGAGATCGAGTCTTGTGGGGAAAAGTGCGCATACCTCTACAGAGTGTATAAACTAATAATGGTTAGCCGTGTCCCCGGTTATGGACGTCTTGAGTATCTAGTACTTGGATTATCATGTGACTTTTAATTAATTTTGTTGGGTTTTAACGATGATGTTTAATTGGGATTGAGAGGGTGTCTACACTCTCAATATTTAACAACCACCATGTTATTTAAATAAAATTTATTCCTTTGTAGTAGGGTAAATTTGGCTTTACGCAAAATTGTAACCATAGAGGTTTCCACCATCCATATATGCATGTAGTATAGCCTATTTCTGTTCACTGCTCTCTATGTGTTACATTGCCAGCATATTCCATGTGCTGACCTGTTTTCGGGCTGCAACGTTCATGTTGCAGACTTCTCAGACGACGAATGAGGAGCCTTAGGTCGTGGTTCTATACTTAGTGATGCCGTTGGAGTTGATGGACTCACTTATCTTCCAAGCCTTCCGTTGTTATCGTTGTTAGATGGCCTTAAGCCATATTGTTTGTAATAAGTTCTCTTTTGAGACACTCGGTGTGATAAGTGTGTGATTGCTACTTTGTTATAAATCCTTCAAGTACTGTGTGTGTCAGCATTACTGATCCAGGGATGACACTGAAGCACAGAGATCAGATTGTTTGAGGTCCGGTCGCTACACCGAGCTAACTTGCTGAACTCATCCACGTACTGTGCCACAGTACGATTTCCCTGGCGTAAGTTGCGGAACTCACACTTCTTCATACTCACAGCTCTAGCTAAGACATGTGCAGTGCGGAAGGGTTGTTGAAACTGGTCCGAAGTGACATTGGCCACGGGGAAAGTGATTGTGTAGTTCTCCCACCATGAGGCCGCGGGTCCATCCAGTTGATGTGCAGCAAAGCGCACCTTCTCAGCATCTGTGCAACCTACGGTGGTTAGCTCCCTTCCAATATTGCAGAGCCAGTCATCAGCAACAATCGGCTTCGTGCTACTACAGAACACCGATGGATTCAACCTTTGAAAGCGGGCTAAGTTGTCCACTTGGGGTGGTGGCGGTGGGTTGTTGTTGTTGCCTTGGTTCTGGACTAGCAACTGCATCAAGGCATTCTACTGTTGGATCAACTGAGTGAGCTCCGGTGGGAAGGCGAATGCGGGGTTATGTCTCGGAGGCATCTTATATGTTTGGAGGGGTGAGAACAGAATAGAATAGGGACTAATGAGAGATTTCACTACCCATATGCACGTGAGACAAGCATATTCATTCCACACCAGTCAATATCAAACAAAATTCATACAATCAATCTAAGCTACCGTTACAAAATCTCATGGACTATAACTATATACATGGAGGTACTCTAATGGTAATATGGTCGTCGACTAGAAATTTTGATCGGTGAAAGACTCCATAATATCTGCTCTGGCTTCGTCTTCATAATCATCATCGCTGTCGGGGTCGGAGTCTATGTCGTTGATACATCCATTTTGCATCATGCTTTTATATCGATATTTATTGCATTATGGGTTGTTATTACACATTATGTCACAATACGTATGCCTATTCTCTCTTATTTTACAAGGTTTACATGAAGAGGGAGAATGCCGGCAGTTGGAATTCTGGGCTAGAAAAGGAGCAAATATTAGAGACCTATTCTGCACAACTCCAAAAGTCCTGGAACTTCACGGGAGCAAGTTTCAGAATATATAAAAAATATAGGGCAAAAGAAGTACCAGAGGGGAACCACCCACCATCCACGAGGGTGGGGGGCACGCCCTACCCCCTGGGCGCGCGCCCTGCCTCGTGGGCCCCCTGGCAGCCCTCTGATGCCAATCTTTGGCTATATGGAGTCTTTCGTGGAGGAAAAAATCATAAGCTATCTCACGGGATGAAATTCCGCTACCACAAGGCGGAACCTTGGCAGAACCAATCTAGGGCTCCGACGGAGCTGTTTTGCCAAGGAAACTTCCCTCCGGGAGGGGGAAATCATCACCATGGTCATCACCAATGATCCTCTCATCGGGAGGGGGTCATTCTCCATCAACATCTTCACCAGCACCATCTCATCCCAAATCCTAGTTCATCTCTTGTATCCAATCTTTGTCCCAAATCCTTAGATTGGTACGTGTGCGTTGCTAGTAGTGTTGATTACTCTTTCTAGTTGATGCTAGTTGGTTTATTCGCGGTAAGATCATATGTTCAGATCCTTTATGCATATTAATACCCCTATGATTATGAACATGAATATGATTTGTGAGTAGTTACATTTGTTCATGAGGAAATGGGAGAAGTCTTGCTATGAGTAGTCATGTCAGTTTGGTATTAGTTTGATATTTTGGTGAGATGTATGTTGTCTTTCCTCTAGTGGTGTCATGTGAATGTCGACTACATGACACTTCACTATTGTTTGGTCCTAGAGGAGGGCATTGGGAACTAATAAGTAGATGATGGGTTGCTAGAGTGATAGAAGCTTAAACCCTAGTTTATGCATTGCTTCGTAAGGGGCTGATTTGGATCCACATGTTTCATGCTATGGTTAGGTTTGCCTTAATTCTTCTGTTGTAGTTGTGGATGCTAGCAATAGGGGTTAATCATAAGTGGGATGCTTGTCCAAGTAAGGACAGTACCCAAGCAATGTACCACCCACATATCAAATTATCAAAGTACGGAACGCGAATCGTATGAACGTGATGAAAAGTAGCTTGACGATAATTCCCATATGTCCTCGGGAGCGCTTTCCTTTATATAAGAGTTTGTCTAGGCTTTTCCTTTGCTACAAAAAGGATTGGGCCATCTTGCTGCACCTTATTTACTTTTATTACTTGTTACCCGTTACAAACTACCTTATCACGAAACTATCTGTTACCGATAATTTCAGTGCTTGTAGAGAATACCTTACTGAAAACTGCTTATCATTTCCTTCTGCTCCTCGTTTGGTTCGACACTCTTACTTATCGAAAAAACTACGATAGATCCCCTATACTTGTGGGTCATCAAGACTCTTTTCTGGTGCCGTGCCTTTGGTAGGTAGAATTTGGTAAGGAAAAATTTATATAGTGTGCTGAAATTTACTGTCACTTGTTACTATGGAAGATAATCCTTTGAGGGGCTTGTTCGGGGTATCTTCACCCAGACCAGTAGGAAAAATTTCTCCATTTTGGAATATTTAAGAAAATAGGAAAATAAGAAGCAGTCTGGGAAGGACACGAGGCGTCCACGAGGGTGGAGGGCGTGCCCTACCCCCCTGAGCGCGCGCCCCAGCCTCGTGGGCACCTCATGTGCTCTCCAGACTCCGTTTTCTTGCACAATACTTATTTTGGTTGGTAAAAATTCATTATATAATCTCCCGAAGGTTTTGACCACCGTACCACGCAAATATCCTCTGTTTTGTTTTGAGTTGTTTCTGCTGCAGTTATAGAGCAAGATGTCTTCTCAAGAGTCAGTCGGGGAGAGTCGGGTGTCTCATCTAACACCGGGGCCAAGAGTAAACAGCAATGCTGACCACTTTGGGCCATCAACTGAGGAAGAGATGGAGGCTGACTTGAAAAGGATAGATGCCATGGAGGCTGACTTGAAAATGATAGATGCCATGGAGGAGGATGAAGAAGTTACTTCTCGTTTCCGAGTTGGATTCATGATGGGGGAACTACAGATCTCAGCTATTCCAAACTCGGTCATCCCTCCCAATGTTAGATTTCTTTCTTATGAAAATATGAAAAAGAGTGTTACTTGTTCTCCCGCAGCTATGCAACATCCTTGGGTGAAAGGAGCTTTAGCCGTCGTGGGCAAGCTCCGTAAGGAAATAATGGACCTCAAGCAGCAGGTCAATAAGCTTGAGGAAGAGAATCGCATCCCGAGGGGCATCATCGCCAAGAATATCACATCACCACCCCCGAAGAAGGGGACATAAACACATGGGTATGGGCACTCCCCTTGGCAATTGCCAAGCTTGGGGGAGTGCCCCGGTATCGTATCACCATCACACTTTTATCTTTACGGTTTTTCATATGTCGATCCTTTTGGTAATATCTTGATCTAGTAGAATAAAGTTTTAGTATGATCTAGTTTTGAGTTTTGCTTTATGATCCTTTTATGTAATCGAGTCCGTGAGCTATATATAATAAAGATTAGTGTTGAGTAAAGTGCTTGATTATTTTGCTATGATCTTGAGGGAATAAAATAAAGAGAAATAATAAAAAGAAATAAAGAGATCATATGGATCTTATGGAGAGTAATGACTTCACATATAAAGAGTATGATGAATAAAAGTTGTTGAGAGTTGACAAACATAGTTTTGGTCATCGTTGCGATTAATAGGAAGTAATAAAGAAAGAGAGTTTTTCACATATAAATATACTATCTTGAACATCTTTTATGATTGTGAGCACTCATTAGAATATGACATGCTAAAGAGTTGATGTTGGACAAGGAAGACAATGTAATGGGTTATGTTCTCTTACATCTGAGATAACTTATACTATCATGGATCATCCAACATGTTGAGCTTGCCTTTCCCTCTCATGCTAGCCAAATTCTTTGCACCAAGTAGAGATACTACTTGTGCTTCCAAACATCCTTAAGCTTAGTTTTGCCATGATAGTCCACCATATCTACCTATGGATCGAGTAAGATCCTTCAAGTAAGTTATCATTGTTGCAAGCACTAAAAATTGCTCTCGAAATATGTATGATTTATTAGTGCGGGGAAAATAAGCTTTATACGATCTTGTGATGTGGAAGAAATAAAAGTAATGGACTACATAAGAAAGTTCCATATCACAAGTGGCAATATAAAGTGACGTTCTTTTGCACTAAGTTTTCATGCATCCAACCATAAAAGCATATGACAACCTTTGCTCCCCTCTGTGAAGGGCCTATCTTTTATTCTTGTCTTATACTTCATACAGAGTCATGGTGATTTTCATCTTTCCTTTTAACATTTTATCCTTTGGCAAGCACAATGTGTTGGAAAGATCCTGATATATATGGCTAATTGGATGTGAGTTTTCATGAACTATTATTGTTGACATTACCCTTGAGGTAAAAGGTTGGGAGGCAAAACTATAAGCCCCTATCTTTCTCTGTGTCTGACTAAAACTTCATACCCATAAATATTGCGTGAGTGTTAGCAATTGTGAAAGACTAAATGATGATTGAGTATGTGGACTTGCTGAAAAGCTCTTATATTGACTCTTTCTGATGTTATGATAAATTGCAATTGCTTCAATGACTGAGATTATAGTTTGTTGGTTCTCAATGAAGTTTCTTATTCATACTTGAAATTGTGAATGAATTGTTACTTTAGCATAAGAATTCATATGACAATATTTATATATGTTGTTGTCCTAAGAATGATCATGATGCCCTTATGTCCGTATTTTATTTTATCGACACCTCCATTTCTAAACATGTGGACATATTTTTCGATCTCGGCTTCCGCTTGAGGACAAGTGAGGTCTAAGCTTGGGGGAGTTGATACGTCCATTTTGCATCATGCTTTTATATCGATATTTATTGCATTATGGGCTGTAATTACACATAATGTCACAATACTTGTGCCTATTCTCTCTTATTTTACAAAGTTTACATGAAGAGGAAGAATGCCAGTAGTTGGAATTCTGGGCTGGAAAAGGAGCAAATATTAGAGACCTATGCTGCACAACTCCAAATGTCCTGAAACTTCACGGGAGCAAGTTTCAGAATATATAAAAAATATTGGGCAAAAGAAGTACCAGAGGGGGGCCACCCACCATCCACGAGGATGGGGCGCGCGCCCTACCCCCTGGGCGCCCCCCCACCTCATGGGCCCCCTGGCAGCCCTCTAATGCCCATCTTTGGCTATATGGAGTCTTTCATGGAGGAAATAATCATAAGCTAGCTCACGGGACGAAACGCCGCCGCCACGAGGCGGAACCAATCTAGGGCTCCAGCGCAGCTGTTCTGCCGGGGAAACTTCCCTCCGGGAGGGGGAAATCATCACCATCATCATCACCAACGATCCTCTCATTAGGAGGGGGTCATTCTCCATCAACATATTCACCAGCAGCATCTCATCCCAAACCCTAGTTCATCTCTTGTATACAATCTTTGTCCCAAAGCCTCAGATTGGTACATGTAGGTTGCTAGTAGTGTTGATTACTATTTGTAGTTGATGCTAGTTGGTTTATTCGGTGGAATATCATATGTTTAGATCCTTTATGTGTATTAATACCCCTCTGATTATGAACATGAATATGATTTGTGAGTAGTTACGTTTGTTCCTGGGGACATGGGCGAAGTCTTGGTATAAGTAGTCATGTGAATTTGGTATTCGTTAGATATTTTAATGAGATGTATGTTGTCTTTCCTCTAGTGGTGTCATGTGAATGTCAACTACATGACACTTAACCATTGTTTGGGCCTAGAGGAGGGCATTGGGAAGTAATAAGTAGATGATGGGATGCTAGAGTGACAGAAGCTTAAACCCTAGTTTATGCGTTGCTTCATAAGGGGCTGATTTGGATCCATATGTTTCATGCTATGGTTAGGTTTACCTTAATACTTATGTTGTAGTTGTGGATGCTTGCAATAGGGGTTAATCATAAGTGGGATGCTTGTCCAAGGAAGGATAGTACCCAAGCACCGGTCCACCCACATATCAAATTAACAAAGTACCGAACGCGAATCATATGACGTGATGAAAACTAGCTTGACGATAATTCCCATGTGTCCTCAGGAGCGCTTTCCTTTATATAAGAGTTTGTCCAGGCCTGTCCTTTTCTACAAAAAGGATTGGGCCACCTTGCTCCACCTTATTTACTTTTATTACTTGTTACCCTTTACAGACTACCTTATCACAAAACTATCTGTTACCGATAATTTCAGTGCTTGCAGAGAATACCTTACTGAAAACTGCTTATCATTTCCTTCTGCTCCTCGTTGGGTTCGACACTCTTACTTATCGAAAGGACTACGATAGATCCCCTATAATTGTGGGTCATCAAGACTCTTTTCTGGCGCCGTTGCCGGGAAGTGAAGCACCTTTGGTAGGTGGAATTTGGTAAGGAAAAATTTATATAGTGTGCTGAAATTTACTGTCACTTGTTACTATGGAAGATAATCCTTTGAGGGGCTTGTTCGGGGTATCTTCACCACGACCAGTAGAGCAAAGAGTTGCTCCTCAACCTACTGAACCTACTGAAAATGTTTACTTTGAAATTCCTTCGGTTATGATAGAGAAACTGCTAGCTAATCCTTTCATAGGTGATGGATCATTGCATCCCGATTTGCACCTAATCTATGTGGATGAAGTTTGTGGATTATTTAAGCTTGCAGCTATGCCCGAGGATGTTATCAAGAAGAACGCCGTCCCTTTATCTTTTAATGGAAAGGCACTGGCATGGTTTAAGCTATGTGATGACACGGGATCATGGAACTACAACTGATTGAAATTGGAATTTCATCAGAAGTTTTATCCTATGCATCTTGTTCATCGTGATCGTAATTATATATATAAGTTTTGGCCTCATGAAGGAGAAAGCATCGCTCAAGCTTGGGGAGGCTTAAGTCAATGTTATATTCATGCCCCAATCATGAGCTCTCAAGAGAAATTATTATTCAAAAATTTTATGCTCGGCTTTCTCTCGATAATCGCTCCATGCTCGATACTTCTTGTACTGGCTCTTTTATGATGAAGACTACTGAATTCAAATGGGATTTATTGGAAAGAATGCAACTCTGAAGATTGGGATCTCGATGAAGGTAAGGAGTCAGGTATAACACCTAAGTTTGATTGCATTAAATCTTTTATGGACACCGATGCTTTCCGTGAATTTAGCACTAAATATGGACTTGACTCTAAGATAGTACCTTCTTTCTGTGAATCTTTTGCTACTCATGTTGACCTCCCTAAGGAGAAGTGGTTTAAATATAATCCTCCCATTGAAGTAAAAGTAGTTGCACCTATTAAAGTTGAAGAAAATACTATCGCTTATAATGATTCTTTTGCTCCTACTGCTTATATGGAGAAACCACCTTCCCTGTCAGTATAAAGGATCATGCTCAAGCTTCAACTGTGGTTCGTAAGAGTAACACTAGAACACCTACTCCCTCTGAGCAAATTAAAGTTGAACCTAGTGTTGCTATGGTTAAAGATCTCTTGGCCGATAATATTGATGGGCATGTTATTTACTTCTGTGATGAAGCTGCTAGAATTGCTAGACCCGATACTAAAAATAAACATAGACCTGTTGTAGGCATGCCTGTTATTTTTGTTAAAATAGGATATCATTGCTATCATGGCTTATGTGATATGGGTGCTAGTGCAAGTGCAGTACCTCATTCCTTATACAAAGAAATTATGCATGATATTGCACCTGCTGAGATAGAGGAAATTGATGTTACTATTAAACCTCCCAATAGAGACACTATTTCACCAATTGGGATTATTATAGATGTTGAAGTCTTCTGTGGGGAAGTTAAATACCCTGCTGATTTTCTTGTTGTTGTTTCCCCACAAGATGACTTTTGTCCCATTATATTTGGTAGACCCTTCTTGAATACTGTTAATGCTAAGATAGACTGCAAAAAGGATGTTGTTACTATTGGTTTGGGGGATATGTCTCATGAGTTTAATTTTGCTAAGTTTCATAGACAACCCCATGATAAAGAATTGCCTAGTAAAGATGAAATTATTGGTCTTGCTTCTATTTGCCGTGCCTCCTAATAATCATTTAGAACAATATTTGCTAGACCATGAAAATGATATGTTTATGAATGAAAGAAGGGAAATAGATGAAGTATTATTTAAACAGGGACCTATTTTAAACACAACCTGCGTGTTGAAATTCTAGGGGATCCTCCTCCACCCAAGGGTGATCCCGTGTGTGAGCTCAAACCTTTACCTGATACTCTTAAATATGCTTATCTTGATGAGAAAGAGATATATCCTGTTATTATTAGTGCTAACCTTTCAGAGCATGAAGAAAAGAAATTATTGGAAACTCTAAAGAAGCACCGTGCTGCTATTGCATATAGTCTAGATGATCTTAAGGGCATTAGTCCCACCCTATGCCAGCACAAAATAAAATTGGAGAAAGACGTGAAACCGGTTGTTGATCACCAACGATGGTTAAATCCTAAGATGAAAGAAGTGGTAAGAAAAGAAATACTAAAGCTTCTAGAGGCAGTTATAATTTATCCCATTGCTGATAGTGTCGGCGTTCTGGGAACGGGGGTCCCCAGACTTGCCTGCCTGCGGCCTGCGGCGTGGCTCAAGTGGGGGCCCAGCGTGGCCCATCTTCATCAGCTCAAGCTCAAGACCCTCGCAACGGGCCAAGCCTCGTGGGGCGGATGACAGGAAGCTTCCTCAGAGGCAGCCTCATCAGGTAGGCTCGCGAGGAGGCGGAGAGATCAAGGCGGGGGCACCTCGCGAGGAACCCGTGACGCAAGCCATGACGATCGAGACCAGGCGAGCGCCGGCCTGCGCAGTGTCCTTGTTTCCCCTTTGGTGCAAAGGGGGCAAGCACAGGCCAAGGCATCAGGCAAAGGTTGCCATTCTGGTGCAATGAAACCAAGACCAGCAGAGCGGCAGGACGGAGGTCACCATGGAGCCCAAGACGGCGTCATCACCAGTACTTTTGGTAGCCGACGACCACCTTTGGTCAGGATAACTTGTACTACATGTTCCCCTTCAAAATGGCCAATTGTTGGTGCCCTTCCCGCTCATTATTTGGGGAGAGGCCCAGGGCCTCTATAAATAGAGCTAGCCACCACAGAGTAGAGGGAGCGACCAAGGGAGAACACATCCAGAAATCTGGTAGAACCCTAGCAGAGAGAAAGGGAGGCGACTGAACTCACCCTAGCAGTTCATCGCCCAAGCTCAAGAACACCTCCCACGAGGCTATTCTTCCTTTGTACTGATCCTCATTAGCCCATGAGGCAATCCACCACACCGCACACTGGAGTAGGGTATTACACCACAACGGTGGCCCGGACCAGTATAAACCTTGTGTCCCTTGTGTTGTTCGTTGTATCCAGCTCAAATCACGCGAGGAGATTGGGCGTAGATCGGTAGGGGAGAGATCTCCGTGCACACCCAAGTGTTCGAACCTCAAGGGTCTGCCGGAACCCGAAATCTGACATTTGGCGCGCCAGTTAGGGGTGCGCCGGAATCTTTCTTCCACCGTTCGCGTGTGATCTTCCGTCGTGTCAATGGCTGACACTCGTCGGGCTCGCGGCAAGCGCCGGGCTGCTCTTGCCACCCGCGTCGCCCAGACGGCGCCCGTCGGCGGACGTCCTCGTTGTTCCCTGTCGCCTGCCGTCCACGCCGCCACCCGCCTGGCAGGGAACGAGCAGCAGGCCTCCTCCTAGCATCCTTCGGTGCGGCGGGAGGGCCGCACCGCCACACCGTCGCTAACTCCAGCCGCTTCATCGTCCCACGCCTGTCGCACCCCCATGGACGCGCACGTCGCGCTGCTCCTGGCAAGAGAACTCTTGCACTACCTCGCCGTCGACGACCTCTACGAAGACTGACTCGCACGCATCACCGAGCTCGTCAGCGCCACAGGGGGCGCCCCCTTGCCGTCCCTCTCGCTGCCTCGCCCTCCATTCCGCGCAGGAGGCAAGGATCAGGAGGTGCCTCCACCACGTCCTCCCCAAGAAGGCGCTCTGGCCCTGAGGCGCGCAGCCCCAGGGCGAGACCCTCTGTGTCCGGCGCCTGCGCAGCAAGAAAGGAGCCGCCAAGAGATTCCTCGTCCCCAAGAAGGTGCTCACACGCTCCCAGCGCCGGCGCACCAATATCACGTCCCTACACCTCCACGCCAAGACCCCGCGCTGCTCCAAGCGGTGGCGCGCGATGATCCCCGTGAGCAAGCCCAGTACCAGCAAAAGGCACCGGTGGCCACAGCAGGCTGCCGTGCTCTCACCCCCGAGCTACGCGGCGTCGCATGGCCAGGCAAGTTCAAGCCTAACCTGCCCCCTCGCTATGATGCCATGGTGGACCCTACGGAGTTCCTGCAACTCTATGAGCTATGCATCGAAGCCGCCAACAGAGACGAAAGGGTCATGGCGAACTGGTTCCCCATGGCGCTCAAGGACGGGGCCCGCACCTGGCTCCAGAACCTGGCTCCTAGCACAATCTCCTCCTGGGACGAGATGCGTACTCGCTTCATCGCCAACTTCCAGGGCACTCGCGACCGGCCCCCGGCCATGAGCGATCTGCGCCGCCTCAAGCAGTAGCAAGGGGAAACCCTGCAGAAATACATCCAGCGCTCCAACAACGCTCGCCTCAAGATCCCCATGGTGACTGAAGAAGCCATTATCTCGGCCTTCTCCGATGGCGTACGCGACGTCAAGATGAAGGAGGAGCTAGCAATCCATGAAGACCTCTGCATATCCCTGGAGCTTTTCAACCTGGCGACCAAGTGCGCCAGGGTTAAGGAAGGGCGCCTTACCCTCCTCGAGCTCCCGACTGCCGACCCAGAAGAAAAGAAGCCCAAGGCCAAGGACGTGAAGTGCAAGGGGGCTGCCGTGCTTGCAGCGGAGCCAGACACCAAGCGAGGCAGGGATCAACCTGAGTCATCCAAAGGCAGCCGGTACTGCGTGTACCAAGACCTCCACACCCACAACACCAACGAATGTCAAGAGCTTAGGGCCGTGAGAGATGGACGTGTCGGCCGAGACCCCGAGCGCAACGACAGGGGCTATGGCCGAGGAGGAGGAAGAGGTGGCGGATGATGGGAAGACCGTGGCCCACACCAAGGGTGGCGTGACCGACCTCGCGAGGATCACTGGCAGGACCAGCCTCGCGAGGGAGGCTAGAGGGATCAGCCTCCTAAGGATCGCCCGCGTGGCAACGCAGGCCTTCCTCCTCTGCCGCCACTGCCAAGGAGGAACGAAGACCAACATCAGGACGAGGGGGCTGGGGGCTTCTAGGAGCCGCGCGCAATCGCTTTCATCTTGGGTGGCGTGCAGGCCCCAGCCTCACAACGCATCTTCAAGCAGTTTGCTCGCGAGGTGAATGCAGTTCTCCCCAAGCTTGAGGCCACGCGCCCTCTCAGGTGGTCCGCATGCACTATCACGTTCAGCTCAGCGGATCAGCTCAAGTGCGCGGCAACAGCCGGAGTCCTCCCTATGCTTTGCTCCCTAGTCATCAGCAACGTGCAGGTCACCAGGACCCTCATTGACGGCGGAGCAGGACTCAATGTCCTGTCCGTCGAGACGTTCGACAATCTCCAAGTGCTGTACGATCAGCTTTAGCCAACCAAGCCCTTCTCAGGAGTCACTGATGGTTCCACTATTCCGATAGGGCAGGTTCGCCTTCCAGTCACCTTCGGGCAGCGCAACAACTACCGCACCGAGCTCATCGACTTCGACGTCGCCCACATCCGTCTGCCATACAACGCCATCCTCGGGTACCCAGCCCTGGCCAAGGTCATGGCAGTGACTCACCATGCATACAATGTCCTCAAGATGCCAGGAAGCGGTGGAGTCATCACCGTACCCTGTGAAGAAAGAGACGCGGTGTGTTCACTTGAGCGCGCGTTCTAAGCCGCAGCAATCAAAGACCCGGACCGCGGAAATGGAAGACTTCCCAAGGCGACCCCCAAGAAGAAGAAGGCTTCGCCTGGCCCAAGCCATCAGGACGCAGGCGCCTCCGGAGGTGTTGGGTCAGGATCTGCGCCCAATCAGGGAGCGCCACCCTCTCTCGCATAGAGAAGCGCGTCCGGCGCCCTCCTCAGGCAGGGCTCGGGGCTCTTTCTTGGAGAGCCACCGACTTTGCCAAGGTCGCAAGGGAGGCACTCGGGCACCACTTGGAGGGGTGATTCCAGGCATGTTTCCCTCAGGAAGGTACAAGGCGAGGAAGACCAAACCCTCAGGAGTTCATTGCAAGCAACACTCAGGAGCTACAGGAGTCGAGAGTCATGCGCGGCAGCCGCCGCTTGCCCGGCATGGCCCCACATCCAGGCGAGGATGGTGGGCTACGCGTCAGCGTCAATGTGCCAGGGCTCAACCAAGCCGCGTCTCATGAGCGCCTCTGGCCTTCGCGCGTGGGGCGCTGTGAGGGTCCACCTCACAGCTACGTTCGCATGCCTTTCGGCCTGCCGAACGCAGTCGCCGCTCATCAGCGCTTGCTGAGGAGCATTCTGGAGGCTCAGGAAGTCAGGCATCGTGTGGTCCTGGTAGAGATGGAGATGGCTCCCGGAGACCCACCTGTGCCCCCGGAGCCTCCCGAGGCTCCTGGGCCTGGGGGCTCGTGAGGGTCGAGGCCTTCGCGCATCGCTCGCTTCTTCAACACCACTTCATCTTCAACAACACCAGGTGACATCTTTCTAAGTTCCGTTTTTAGCTGGGAGCGCCCACAGGGCCGCATCATTCCCAGGTCACGTGGGTCCGTCCCTGCGGCATGTATCTATTTTTCTTATGCTCTTTACTTACCTTGTTGGGGCGCCCCTCGGGCTGCATCATCCCCGAGCTGCTCGGGCTTGGCCCTGCAGCGTTTGCTTTTCCTGCGTCTACTTAAAATGAATTTCCTCCTGCATGCTTAACATACCCGACCTAATCGCCTGCTCGATTGACACCTACCTATAGAGCCGCTCGCTCTGGCACGGCATCTGTGCACGGGTCCGTCCCTGCAACGCCGAAAAATCTAAGTGGTCGAGCTCTGGCCGCGGTAGCCCCGCAAGGCGCCACCTCACCAGGCCCTCAGTGCCCCAATCACTCCCTCGGAGCGACCAAAGGTTGGCTGGCAACCGTAACAACAGGTCTTATTTCTCTTTATGACTTGTGTGCGGGACCTACTCCAGGAGCAACGCTAGGGACATCGCGAGCTGTCTCTCCCTCTCTCCGGCACAGACCGCTTGCACGTTAAAAGGGGGGCGCCTGAGCATCGCGACTTATGGGATCCTACTGGCTCTCCAGCCCTCACCCCCTGGCCTTGACCCACGGCATCGCGACCTGTCATACCAGCGGCGGCTGAGCTCACTTGAGGGCCGGGACCTGAGGACGTAGAGCATTAAGGAAAGTGCAGGGGAGTGGGAAGAAGCTCGCGAGGACCTAACCCAGCAGTGCCTCAGCTGCCACCGCCCGGGCCAAGCGCTTCATCGAGGAACTACGCCTAACTCAAGAGATAAGTCACGCCCTTACAAGAGTTGGACCAATGCAGCGCAAAACCCTCGCCAAGTGCGGCTCTGTCACGACGACGTTACCTTCCTTTCTCGCCCAGCGAGGGCTGATTGAGCGCTAAAGGGGACCTCCCGAGCATCACAACTCGGGGGCTCTTACCGGACCTCGGGCCGCTCACCTCCTGGCCTTGACCATGGCATCGCGACCTGGCATACCAGCGACGGCTGAAGCCTGCCTGGGGACTGGGACCTGTCAGCGTAGAGCGCCAAGTCCTCACGAGGATAGAATGGGGGAGCCGAGCTGAGACAGGACAAGCACCTCGCATTGCTTCATATCAAGGATATAATATTCATAAAAGACATGGCAGACGCCTTACATACCCCCACGGGGTGTTGCTTTGATTCCTCGCAGGGAACAAGAGTTCTAATCCTAAGGAATGCTAATCAACCGCACCGCCGCGAGGGACGCCATCATCAACAGTGGGCTGCCCAACGTCGACGCCAACCCCATCCAGATCAGTGGCGTCGGCGGCTGGAAGCAGCTGCCCCGCTCCAAGCACCGCGCGAGCTCTGGGGCTCGTAGCTGTTGTCGCTCGTCTCCGGAGTCGCGAGGAGCTCGGGGGATGTGACGCCCGGGTAATCAAGCTACAGTAACCCTCTGCTAATGATGCCACATCACTTCGATTATTTTCGCTAATCTCGTGTTAGTTCGGAACCGATTTAAATTCATATTCAAAATCAAGCAAACAATAAACGTTTTCAAAAGTCAAAACTAAAATGTTCTAAATGTGATAAATAATTCATAAGTAATGTTGGTGGAGAAACCACATTTTTATAAAAGTTCTAAATGCATTTAATTAATTAAACAGTAGGTAAGACAAATACATAAATGCTTTGGTATTTTATAAAATACTAAACTATATTATTTGGGGGTTAAACCTTTTTGTGGTAGAGGTATAATTAGTGTTACTTTTTAAGGTACAACTTTTATGCTTTATAAAACTAGAATAAAATAAAACAGTAACAGAAAAGAAATAAAATAGAAAAACAAACTAACAAAAAAAAAGGGAAAAAGAAACCCCCCAAACCCCCGGGCCAACCGACCCAGCTAGCCAACCGGCCGGCCCAGTCGGCCAGCCCACCCCGGCCGGCCCACCTCTCCCCACATAACCCCCCCACCCCCCAGGCCAACCCTAGCCGCCACCCACCCCCCCTCGTCCCACTCCTCCCTCGTCCTTCCC
>NC_041384.1:421374810-421377807 GCF_002162155.2 Triticum dicoccoides
TAACTGAACCGAGTCCGCTCTACGGTTCAATAACTCTTAGTAATCTTCTTTAAGTACGAGTTTGAACTCAATCACGTCATTCCGAGCCTACTCGACTATATCATTATCGTGCCAAATTTTAACTGTGCTACCTGGTCCTTCTTCTCGGAGCACAATTTTCGACGATGAACTAACCTTACGTCGATCCTCATCGTCATATCATTTCGCCTTGAACAACAAGCTTGGTTACGAGTTTGTGTCGTACCCTTGGTTCCAATAACCTTTCACTTCATCATTACTTTGACTTGATGTCGTTGCCGATCGATTACATCTTCATGAACTCTCGCGACAAAGGTGTCGTGATCATCAACATTCTGAGCTCATCCAGGATATCAATTGAATTCATGATGAGAAATACCATCCTTGCCCTCGATGAATTGTATTATCATCGACCACTTTATTGCCTTCCCACCAACACAAGCTTGTTCATGCTTGGTGTTATACCTTGAGTTCCTTGCTACCCAGCATTTGATCTTCCTTACCTCGAAAGTATTACCATCTCTTTATTGTCAAGAATGTGGTGGGAATTTCACCACCTCTTAAGAATTCTTGATATCAAAATGCTTCTTGCCATCTTCGTTCATTTCTTGGTCCCCGTGTTAATTCCAACAAGTGAATGGTGTTGTTTGGGTTCTTTCCTTCTAGCAACCCTATTTCTTTGAAGTTAATGGTCGAAAGTTCATTCTTAGGCTATTGATTATTGAATCACCATTCTGACATTGGTCGTGCAACCCAACCCATATTTCGGGCGCACCTTTCAACCAATGTTTAGTTGTGTATGTTTTCCTCGAGCATACTTCCTTATATCATTTGAGCTGACAAATGTTATCTCCTTGTTCACTTAATGGTGGAAATCCATCTTTTGGGAATCTCGGTGAATTGCCGTTGAGTTCACCAGACACCTCCTTGTCCTCTCCTTGGGTTAATGATGGACTCTTGTTAACGGAAATCACTTCATAGTTCATTTCCCCGAGAATCTTACAATGTCATCTCGTCAATTTGCGTTGCACCTTTTCTTCTCAGGTATCCTAAGTCTGAGGTATCCTGACACCAATCGGATCTGAATCTCGGTCAGATATGATGGTTGGGACAACTTTCCAGGAGTTATGTTGTTTGTCCTTTGATAACCCGGTAACATGATGTCATGCCTAGCACCCCCCTGGCTGGAGGACCTATCATAATGATTTCTTTTGCAAGGATAACCACTCTTCCTGGAGGAAATTATAGGACTTATTTTATAAGTTACTCCTGATGGATCATTGGTGTATCCGAAGTCGGGCCCTTGATTGAAACACCATATCATTGCTACCTGAAGCATGTCTGTGGTCCTCCGTTCATCACCAGGAACATTTGAAGCACAATGCTAAATTTCTCTTTATCAATTATCCAAACACCGTTGTATGGGTAATGTCATGAAATTTTTCTTCCCTTACCTAAATGGTTTTCTACTTTATATCCTGTCATGGATATCTTGCTCTGCTTGTCCTTGGGAAGGATATACCCCTGATATACGTGTTTAAGCACATTTTCCTTCCCGTTGTTTTGTTCAAACTTACTTGTAAACTACTTAACCGAGCAGTGGTAATCCCCTGCTTAGGTAAACACCTCGGTGTACCTTCCTGTCTGGTGTAACCCTGTTTCTACTGTTGATGACTTCCGGTAACCGCCGATGGACGAGAACTTTGCCTATTGGTCCGCCTCGTTCAACGAGCAGGAAAATGGTTCTCTTCGTCCCTCGCCCTTGGTACCTATGCTGTTGCCGGCATGACCCTCAGACTCTCCTCTGACATGCCTGGCTAACATGATCGAGTAGATGTCACCAACCTTTCTACTTTTAACCACATGGTGGGCCCATAACCCACAGTTTCACAGGATCGAAACCTGACTCTCTTGTACACCCTGTTGTCAAAGTTATCCCTCGTGCTTGACTTTCTATGTAATTCACGGGCCACCCGCCTGTTGATCTATTCTGTATCGGACACAATACTTATTCCTGTTGCCCTGAACCCCATTCACACTCTGTTCCAGGAAATGAACGATTGCCTATTCGCTTGAAAATTCTTATTGCACCGTCTTACTTTGCTCTCGATGTGTTTCGTTTGTTCAGCTCGAGAGATACTCATATGTTCATACTTGGGAAACCCCCAGAAGATTTTCCCTTATAAAATCCTATCGTTGTAGAAGCTGCACCTTACCTATTCATAAGTACGTTGGAGTTCCCAAAGAAAAGGATGCCGACTTCACCATGATGACCTGAAGCAAAGAAATGAAGACATCAACGGAAGGGATCAACCTCTTCGAAAGGGCAGCCAAGACCGAGAAGACTCATTAGGTTTTTCGCTATGAGCACCTTTCCCCCCTTAATCCACCGCTTAAATCTCGGGACGAGATTTCTTGTAGTGGAGGAGAATTGTGACGCCCGGGTAATCAAGCTACAGTAACCCTCTGCTAATGATGCCACATCACTTCGATTATTTTCGCTAATCTCGTGTTAGTTCGGAACCGATTTAAATTCATATTCAAAATCAAGCAAACGATAAACGTTTTCAAAAGTCAAAACTAAAATGTTCTAAATGTGACAAATAATTCATAAGTAATGTTGGTGGAGAAACCACATTTTTATAAAAGTTCTAAATGCATTTAATTAATTAAATAGTAGGTAAGACAAATACATAAATGCTTTGGTATTTTATAAAATACTAAACTATATTATTTGGGGGTTAAACCTTTTTGTGGTAGAGGTATAATTAGTGTTACTTTTTAAGGTACAACTTTTATGCTTTATAAAACTAGAATAAAATAAAATAGTAACAGAAAAGAAATAAAATAGAAAAACAAACTAACAAAAAAAAAGGGAAAAAGAAACCCCCCAAACCCCCGGGCCAACCGACCCAGCTAGCCAACCGGCCGGCCCAGTCGGCCAGCCCACCCCGGCCGGCCCACCTCTCCCCACATAAC
>NC_041384.1:421378949-421463242 GCF_002162155.2 Triticum dicoccoides
GCCGGCGGCCAGTTCTGCCACCCCGCGGCGTCTCGGGTCTGCCCTGCGGGTGCAAACGCCCGGGCGCCCGCTGCCCGTGACCCCGCTAGCGCCCGATCCACTAGGCCCCCTAGGGTCAATGACAGGAGGGCCCGCGCCCCAGAACGTTTTAGTTAAAAAAAAAGAGGGAATTAAAGAATTAAAAGAAAAATATAAAATAAAATATGATAATAAGTAATAAAAATAATTAATTAATTAATTAACTTAATTAATTCTGATTAAAATAAACGATTAAGATTAATTAACCTAATGATTAATTAACCTAATTAACTACTGTTAATTATCTAATTAATTAGTATGACAGTGGGGCCCACCCACTAATTAATTTTGATTAATTTAATTAAATTGTTAAATTAAAATTTGTCACTGACCAGTGGGGCCCACTGGTCAGGTTGACCAGTCAACCATATTGACTGCTGAAGCCAGCATGACATCATGCTGATGTCATAAATCAAATTTCGAATTTATTTAAATAGTTAATTAAATTCCAAAATTATTAAAATCCTTTAAAAATCATATCTTTTAATCCGTAACTCGGATTAAAATATTTTCAACATGAAAGTTGCTCAGAACGATGAGACGAATCCGGATACGCAACCCGTTCATCCGCCACACACCCCTAACATATCAAACTCGCAACTTTCCCCCTCCGGCTCCTCTGCCCGAAAACACGGAACACCGGGAATACTTTCCCGGATGTTTTCCCCCCTTCACCGGTATCACCTACTACCGCGTTAGGGCACACCGAATACCGCGTATCGCCTTGTTATATTTTGTGATGCTTTGTTTGCTCTGTATTCATTATTTCTTCCCCCTCTTCTCTCCGGTAGACTACGAGACCGACGCTGCTGCTGACCAGTTCGACTACGGAGTTGACGAGCCCTCTCTCTTGTCAGAGCAACCAGGCAAGCCCCCCCTTTGATCACCAGATATCGCCTATTCTACTCTATACTGCTTGCATTAGAGTAGTGTAGCATGTTACTGCTTTCCGTTAATCCTATTCTGATGCATAGCTTGTCATTGCTGCTACAGTCATTGATACCTTACCCGCAATCCTAAATGCTTAGTATAGGATGCTAGTGTTCCACCAGTGGCCCTACACTCTTGTCCGTCTGCCATGCTATACTACTGGGCTGTGATCACTTCGGGAGGTGATCACGGGCATATACTATATACTTTACACTGTTACATTACCTGTGATACTGTTTGGAGATGGGGGCTGAAGGGGCAGGTGGCTCCATCCAGGTAGTGGTGGGCCTGAGTTCCCGACGGCCCCCGACTGTTACTTTGTGGCGGAGCGACAGGGCAGGTTGAGACCACCTAGGAGACAGGTGGGCCTGGCCCCGTTCGGCGTTCGCGGATACTTAACACGCTTAACGAGATCTTGGTATTTGATCTAAGTCGGCTACGAGCCTATACGCACTAACCATCTACGCGGGAGTAGTTATGGGTATCCCGACGTCGTGGTACCAGCCGAAGCACTTCAGACGTCAGCGACGGAGCGGCGCGCGCCGAATTGGACTGGAACGCCACTAGGCTAGGTCTGCTTTCGGCCGCGTACGCAACGTGCAGGTGTGCTATGGGCGATGGGCCCAGACCCCTGTGCGCTTAGGTTTAGACCGGCGTGCTGGCCTCTCTGTTGAGCCTAGGTGGGGCTGCGACGTGTTGATCTTCCGAGGCCGGGCATGACCCAGGAAAGTGTGTCCGGCCAAATGGGATCGAGCGTGTTGGGGAATGTGGTGCACCCCTGCAGGGAAGTTAATCTATTCGAATAGCCGTGATCTTCGGTAACAGGACGACTTGGAGTTGTACCTTGACCTTATGACAACTAGAACCGGATACTTAATAAAACACACCCTTCCAAGTTCCACAGACAACCCGGTGATCGCTTTTCCGCAGGGCGACGAGGAGAGGATCGCCGGGTAGGATTATGCTATGCGATGCTACTGGAGATGCTGCTTGGAGATGCTACTTGGAGATGCTACTTGGAGGACTACAATCTACTCTCTTCTATATGCTGCAAGACGGAGGCTACCAGAAGCGTAGTCTTCGACAGGATTAGCTATCCCCCTCTTATTCTGGCATTCTGCAGTTCAGTCCACCGATATGGCCTCCTTACACATATACCCATGCATATGTAGTGTAGCTCCTTGCTTGCGAGTACTTTGGATGAGTACTCACGGTTGCTTTTCTCCCTCTTTTCCCCTTTCCCTTCTACCTGGTTGTCGCAACCAGATGCTGGAGTCCAGGAGCCAGACGCCACCGTCGACGACGACCCCTACTACACCGGAGGTGCCTACTACTACGTGCAGCCCGCTGACGACGTCCAGGAGTAGTTAGGAGGATCCCAGGCAGGAGGCCTGCGCCTCTTTCGATCTGTATCCCAGTTTGTGCTAGCCTTCTTAAGGCAAACTTGTTTAACTTATGTCTGTACTCAGATATTGTTGCTTCCGCTGACTCGTCTATGATCGAGCACTTGTATTCGAGCCCTCGAGGCCCCTGGCTTGTATTATGATGCTTGTATGACTTACTTATGTTTTAGAGTTGTGTTGTGATATCTTCCCGTGAGTCCCTGATCTTGATCGTACACATTTGCGTGCATGATTAGTGTACGATTGAATCGGGGGCGTCACAGGGGAGCCGCTGAATTCCCTGGCTCCTCCGCTGCTGCCTGAGGAGCTGCTGGAGGGCCGATGGGCGGGCCAGGTCCTCGCCGGTTCGTCGCCCCTGCCGCTCTCCCTGGGGCAGCACTCTAGCCGGCGTCCTTCAGCATCGAAGACCTTGAAGAACATCAGGGAGGCGTCGTCATATTCAAGATGAATTATGAGGGCGCCTACCGTCCACAGACCCAGGCGATCTCGCCCCAGCCCCGGGTCATGAAGACCTTGCCCGGAGCGATGACCTCGACCTCCGCTCCAGTTGCATGGGTGCTGCAATCTGCATGCTGCAGCCATAGCTCCAGAGCCCCGCTCGGCGGCATCTCGAAGGCGAAGGAAGGAGGGAGGCGAATCCAAGAGCTTGGAGGCATGGCGGCGTGGAGTACGAGCTCGCGAGAGGAGCGTTCAGCATGGACTCCAAGAGGAACGACGTGCACCACTGTGACTCGCCGGCGTCGACGGCGGCATCGTCGGTGTTGCTCGACACCTTCTCCCGCAGGACCTACGACGCGGGCGTGCAAGGGTAGCGGATACCTAGGCGGCGTCAGCTCATACCAGCGCCTCGGTGCCTCCTGCTAAGCACCCTCATCTCAGCGGCGGAGGACCAGCCACTTCTTCGGCGGAAGTGGGTCCGGACCCTCTCGGGGGGCCTTTCCCTTCTCTTCTGCAGAGAACCGGCAAATTGGTTCCATTGGCGTAAGGAGAAGCAAGACCGAGGAAGAAGAAGGAAAGGAGCGGCAGCAAAGGATGGACTAAAGGGGCTCGCACAGCCCCATACTTATAACCGGAGGAGGCCAACCGCCGAGCACCACAATCGCAGGTAATCATGACCGGTTTCTCTACATGAAGGGACTTGCCAAGTCGTGCAGTTGCCGAGGCATCATGGGGAAGCGCAGACGCCCATGTCCAATCAACCGACACGTGGCGCCTAAGGCCGCGGGCTGTTGGGGCCCCCGGTGCTTCGCGCTTGCCCCTTCGCTTTCCTGCTAGGCCAAGCCCAGGCGCGCCTTGGGTCCAGGGGCTACTATCGGCGTTCTGGGAATGGGGTCCCCAGATTTGCCTGCCTGCGGCATGCGGCGTGGCTCAAGTGGGGGCCCAGCGCAGCCCATCTTCATCAGCTCAAGCTCAAGACCCTCGCGAGGGGCCAAGCCTCGCGGGGCGGACGAAAGGAAGCTTCCTCAGAGGCAGCCTCATCAGGCAGGCTCGCGAGGAGGCGGAGAGATCAAGGCGGGGGCACCTCGCGAGGAACCCGTGACGCAAGCCATGACGAACGAGACCAGGCGGGTCCCAGGCGGGCGCCGACCTGCGCAGTGTCCTTGTTTCCCCTTTGGTGCAAAGGGGCAAGCACAGGCCAAGGCATCAGGCAAAAGTTGCCATTCCGGTGCAACGAGACAAACAACAGCAGAGCGGCAGGATGGAGGTCACCATGGAGCCCAAGATAGCGTCATCACCAGTACTTTTGGCAGCCGAAGACCACCTTTGGTAGGGATAACTTGTACTACATGTTCCCCTTCAAAATGGCCAATTGTTGGCGCCCTTCCTGCTCATTATTTGGGGAGAGGCCCGGGGCCTCTATAAATAGATCTAGCCACCACAGAGTAGAGGGGGCGACCGAGGGAGAAGACAACCAGAAATCTGGTAGAACCCTAGCAGAGAGAAAGGGAGGCGACTGAACTCACCCTAGCAGTTCATGGCCCCAGCTCAAGAACACCTCCCGCGAGGCTGTTCTTCCTTTGTACTGATTCTCATCAGCCCCTGAGGCAATCCACCACACCACACACTAGATTAGGGTATTACACCACAACGGTGGCCCGAACCAGTATAAACATTGTGTCCCTTGTGTTGTTCGTTGTTTCCAACCCAAATCACGCGAGGAGATTGGGCGTAGATCAGTAGGGGAGAGATCTGCGCACGCACCCCAGTGTTCGAACCTCAAGGGTCTGCCGGAACCTGAAATCCGATAGATAGTCAGTGGGTAAGCCCTGTCCATTGTGTCCCTAAGAAGGGAGATATTACTGTTGTTCCTAATGATAAAGATGAATTGATCCCACAAAGAATTGTTACAGGTTATAGAATGGTAATTGATTTCCGCAAATTAAATAAAGCTACTAAAAAGGATCATTACCCTTTACCTTTTATTGATCAAATGCTAGAAAGATTGTCCAAACATACACATTTTTGCTTTCTAGATGATTATTCTGGTTTCTCTCAAATACCTGTGTCCAAAGAGGATCAAGAAAAGACAATTTTACTTGCCCTTTCAGTACCTTTTCTTATAGACGTATGCCTTTTGGTTTATGCAATGCACCTGCTAACTTTCAAAGATGTATGACTGCCATATTCTCTGACTTTTGTGAAAACATTGTTGAGGTTTTCATGGATGATTTCTCCGTATACGGAACTTCTTTTGATGATTGCTTAAGAAACCTTGATCGAGTTTTGCAGAGATGTGAAGAAACTAATCTTGTCTTGAATCGTGAGAAGTGCCACTTTATGATTAATGAAGGTATTGTCTTGGGGCATAAAATTTCTGAAAGAGGTATTGAAGTTGATAAAGCTAAGGTTGATGCTATTGAAAACATGTCGTGTCCTAAGGACATTAAAGGTATAAGAAGCTTCCTTGGTCATGCCGGTTTTTATAGGAGGTTCATTAAGGACTTCTCTAAAATTTCTAGGCCTCTGACTAATCTCTTACAAAAAGATGTTCCTTTTGTCTTTGATGATGATTGTGTAGAAGCATTTGAAATACTTAAGAAAGCTTTGATTTCTGCACCTATTGTTCAGCCTCCTGATTGGAATTTACCATTTGAAATTATGTGTGATGCTAGTGATTATGCTGTAGGGGCTGTTCTAGGACAAAGAGTTGATAAGAAATTAAATGTTATCCAATATGCTAGTAAGACTCTAGACAGTGCTCAAAGAAATTATGCTACTACTGAAAAGGAGTTTTTAGCAGTTGTGTTTGCTTGTGATAAGTTTAGACCTTATATTATTGATTCTAAAGTAACTATTCACACTGATCATGCTACTATTAAATATATTATGGAAAAGAAAGATGCTAAACCTCGACTTATTAGATGGGTTCTCTTCTACAAGAATTTGATTTGCATATTATTAACAGAAAGGGAGCTGAGAACCCCGTTGCAGACAACTTGTCTAGGTTATAGAATGTTCTTGATGACCCACTACCTATTCATCATAGCTTTCCTGATGAACAATTAGTTGTCATAAATGCTTCTTGTACTGCTCCATGGTATGGTGATTATGCTAATTATATTGTTGCTAAATTTATACCACCTAGTTTCACATACCAGCAAAAGAAAAAGTTCTTCTATGATTTAAGACATTACTTTTGGAATGACCCGCACCTTTATAAAGAAGGAGTAGATGGTGTTATTAGACGTTGTGTACCTGAGCATGAACAGGAACAGATCCTACGCAAGTGTCACTCTGAGGCTTATGGAGGACACCATGCTGGAGATAGAACTGCACATAAGGTATTGCAATCTGGTTTTTATTGGCCTACTCTCTTCAAGGATGCCCGTAAGTTTTTCTTGTCTTGTGATGAATGTCAAAGAATTGGCAATATTAGTAGACGTCAAGAAATGTCTATGAATTATTCACTTGTTATTGAACCATTTGATGTTTGGGGCTTTGACTATATGGGGCCGTTTCCTTCCTCTAATGGTTATACACATATTTTAGTTGCTGTTGATTACGTTACTAAGTGGGTAGAAGCTATTCCAACTAGTAGTGCTGATCATAACACCTCTATTAAGATGCTTAAAGAAGTTATTTTTCCGAGGTTTGGAGTCCCCAGATACTTAATGACTGATGGTGGTTCACATTTTATTCATGGTGCCTTTCGTAAAATGCTCGCTAAGTATGATGTTAATCATAGAATTGCATCTCCTTATCACCCACAGTCTAGCGGTAAAGTAGAACTGAGCAATAGAGAGCTTAAATTAATTTTGCAGAAGACTGTTGATAGATCTAGAAAGAATTGGTCCAAGAAACTTGATGATGCATTATGGGCTTATAGAACTGCATATAAAAACCCTATGGGTATGTCTCTGTATAAAATGGTTTATGGTAAAGCATATCACTTACCTCTCGAACTAGAACATAAGGCATATTGGGCCATTAAAGAGCTCAATTATGATTTCAAACTTGTCGATGAGAAGAGGCTTTTTGACATTAGCTCACTTGCTTGATGGAGAACCCAGGCTTATGAGAATGCCAAACTGTTTATTGAAAAAGTTAAAAGATGGCATGATAAAAGGATACAAAAACGTGAGTTTAATGTAGGTGACTATGTATTATTATACAACTATCGTTTAAGATATTTTGTAGGAAAACTCCTCTCTAATTGGGAAGGTCCTTACGTCATTGAGGAGGTCTATCGTTCCGGTGACATAAAAATCAACAACTTCGAAGGCACAAATCCGAGGGTGGTGAACGGTCAAGGAATCAAACATTATATCTCAGGTAATCCTATAAATGTTGAAACTAATGTTATTGAAACCGTAACCCCGGAGGAATACATAAGGGACACTTTCCAGAACGATTCAGACTCTGAAAAGGAATAGGTGTGAGGTACGTAAGTAAATTGACTCCAAAACAGTTCTAATAGCACTTTTTGGAATATTTAAGAAAATAGGAAAATAAGAAGCAGTCCAGGAAGGACACGAGGCGTCCACAAGGGTGGAGGGCGCGCCCTACCCCCCTGGGCGCGCCCCCTGCCTCGTGGGCACCTCGTTTGCTCTCCGGACTCCGTTTTCTTGCATGATACTTATTTTGGTCGGTAAAAATTCGTTATATAATCTCCCGAAAGTTTTGACCACCGTACCACGCAAATATCCTCTGTTTTGTTTTGAGTTGTTTCTGCTGCAGTCATAGAGCAAGATGTCTTCTCAAGAGTCAGTCGGGGAGAGTCGGGTGTCTCATCTGACACCGGGGCCAAGAGCAAACAGCAATGCTGACCACTTTGGGCCATCAACTGAGGAACAGATGGTGGCTGACTTGAAAAGGATAGATGCCATGGAGGCTGACTTGAAAAGGATAAATGCCATAGAGGAGGATGAAGAAGTTACTTCTCGTTTCTGAGATGGATTCACGATGGGGGAACTACAGAGCTCAGCTATTCCAAACTCGGTCATCCCTTCCAATGTTAGATTTCTTTCTTATGAAAATATGAAAAAGAGTGTTACTTGTTCTCCCACAGCTATGCAACATCCTTGGGTGAAAGGAGCTTTAGCCGTCACGGGCAAGCTCCGTAAGGAAATAATGGACCTCAAGCAGCAAGTCAATAAGCTTGAGGAAGAGAAACGCATCTTGAGGGGCATCATCGCCAAGAATATCACATCACCACCCCCGAAGAAGGAGACATAAACACATGGGTATGGGCACTCCCCTTGGTAATTGCCAAGCTTGGGGGAGTGCCCCAGTATCGTATCACCATCACACTTATATCTTTACCGTTTTTCATAGTTCGATCCTTTTGGTAATATCTTGATCTAGTAGAATAAAGTATTAGTATGATCTAGTTTTGAGTTTTGCTTTATGATCCTTCTATGTAATCGAGTCCGTGAGCTATATATAATAAAGATTAGTGTTGAGTCATGATGTCTACTACACAACCTTCTTGTAGACGTTGTTGGGCCTCCAAGTGCAGAGGTTTGTAGGACAGTAGCAAATTTCCCTCAAGTGGATGACCTAAGGTTTATCAATCCGTAGGAGGCGTAGGATGAAGATGGTCTCTCTCAAGCAACCCTGCAACCAAATAACAAAGAGTCTCTTGTGTCCCCAACACACCCAATACAATGGTAAATTGTATAGGTGCACTAGTTCGGCGAAGAGATGGTGATACAAGTGGTATATGGATGGTAGATACAGGTTTTTGTAATCTGAAAATATAAAAACAGCAAGGTAGCTAATGATAAAAGTGAGCGTAAACGGTATTGCAATGCGTTGAAACAAGGCCTAGGGTTCATACTTTCACTAGTGCAAGTTCCCTCAACAATAATAACATAATTGGATCACATAACTATCCCTCAACATGCAACGAAGAGTCACTCCAAAGTCAATAATAGCGGAGAACAAACAAAGAGATTATGGTAGGGTACGAAACCACCTCAATGTTATTCTTTCCAATCAATCTATTGGGCTATTCCAATAAGTATCACAAACAACCCTAGAGTTCATACTAGAATAACACCTTAAGACACAAATCAACCAAAACCCTAATGTCACCTAGATACTCCAATGTCACCTCAAGTATCCGTGGTATGATTATACGATATGCATCACACAATCTCAGATTCATCTATTCAACCAACGCATAGAACCTCAAAGAGTGCCCCAAAGTTTCTACCGGAGAGTCAAGATGAAAACGTGTGCCAACCCCAATGCATAGGTTCATGGGCGGAACCCGCAAGTTGATCACCAAAACATACATCAAGTGAATCAATAGAATAACCCATTGTCACCATGGTTATCCCACGCAAGACATAAATCAAGTGTTCTCAAATCCTTAAAGACTCAATCCGATAAGATAACTTCAAAGGGAAAACTCAATCCATTACAAGAGAGTAGAGGGGGATAAACATCATAAGATCCAAATATAGTAGCAAAGCTCGCGATACATCAATATCGTATCACCTCCAGAACACGAGAGAGAGAGAGAGATCAAACACATAGCTACTGGTACATACCCTCAGCCCCGAGGGATAACTACTCCCTTCTCATCATGGAGAGCACCGGGATGATCAAGATGGCCACCAGAGAGGGTTTCCCCCTCCGACAGGGTGCCGGCAAGGGTCTAGATTGGTTTTAGGTGGCTACGGAGGCTTCTGGCAGCGGAACTCCTGATCTATTGTGCTCTCCGAAGTTTTTAGGGTATAAGGGTATATGTAGGAGGAAGAAGTGCGTCAGTGGACCTCCGGGCTGTCCACGAGGCAGGGGGCGTGCCCAGGGGCTGGGCGCGCCCCCCACCCTCGATGGCAGCCCGGGACTCTCCTGGTCCAACTCCGATACTCCATGGGCTTCTTCTGGTCCAAAAATAAGTTCCGTGAAGTTTCAGGTCAATTGGACTCGGTTTGATTTTCCTTTTCTATGATACTCTAAAACAAGGAAAAACCAGAAACTGGCACTGGGCTCTAGGTTAATAGGTTAGTCCCAAAAATAATTTAAAATGTATAATAAAGCCCATAAACGTCCAAAACAAATAATATAATAGCATGGAACAATCAAAAATTATAGATACGTTGGAGACGTATCAACGTCCCCAAGCTTAATTCCTGCTCGTCCTCGAGTAGGTAAATGACAAAAAACGGAATTTTTGATGTCGAATGCTACCTAACATATTTATCCATGTAATTCTTTTTATTGTGGCAAGAATATTCAGATCCATAAGATTCAAGACAAAAGTTTAATATTGACATAAAAATAATAATACTTCAAGCATACTAACCAGCAATTATGTCTTCTCAAAATAACATGGCCAAAGAAAGCTATCCCTACAAAATCATATAGTCTGGCTATGCTCCATCTTCACCACACAACGTATTTAAATCATGCACAACCCCGATGACAAGCCAAGAAATTGTTTCATACTTTTGGTGTTCTCAAACTTTTTCAATCTTCACGCAATACATGAGTGTGATCCATGGACATAGCACTATAGGTGGAATTGAATGGTGGAGAAGACAAAAAGGGAGAAGGTAGTGTCACATAAACTAGGCATATCAATGGGCTATGGAGATGCCCATCAATAGATATCATTGTGAGTGAGTAGGGATTGCCATGCAACGGATGCGCTAGAGTTGTAAATGTATGAAAGCTCAACAAAAGGAACTAGTGGGTGTGCGTCCAACTCGCTTGCTCACGAAGACCTAGGGCATTTTGAGGAAGCCCATCATTGAATATACAAGCCAAGATCTATAATTAAAGATTCCCACTAGTATATGAAAGTGACAACATAGGAGACTCTTTATCATGAAGATCATGGCGCTACTTTGAAGCACAAGTGTGGTAAAAGGATGGTAGCATTGCCCCTTCTCTCTTTTTCTCTCATTTTTATTTTTTATATTTTTTTGTTTGGGCCTTCTATTTTTTTATGACCTTTTTTATTTGGGCTTGTTTGGCCTCTTTTTTTCGTCCGGAGTCTCATCCCGACTTGTGGGGGAATCGTAGTCTCCATCATCCTTTCCTCACTGGGACAATGCTCTAATAATGATGATCATCACACTTTTATTTATTTACAACTCAATGATTACAACTCGATACTAGAACAAAGTATGAATCTATATGAATGCCTCCGGGGGTGTATCGGGATGTGCAATGACTCATTATTGAAACGTATGAAAGAATTATGAATGGTGGCTTTGCCACAAATACAATGTCAACTACATGATCATGCAAAGTAATATGACAATGATGGAGCGTGTCATAGTAAACGGAACGGTGGAAAGTTTCATGGCAATATATCTCGGAATGGCTATGGAAATGCCATGATAGGTAGGTATGGTGGCTGTTTTGAGGAAGGTATGTGGTGGGTTTATGATACCGGCGAAAGGTGCGCGGTATTAGAGAGGCTAGCAATGGTGGAAGGGTGAGAGTGCGTATAATCCATGGACTCAACATTAGTCACAAGAACTCACATAATTATTGCAAAAATCTATTAGTTATCGAAACAAATTACTACGTGCGTGCTCCTATGGGGATAGATTGGTAGGAAAAGACCATCACTCGTCCCCGACCGCCACTCATAAGGAAGACAATAAATAAATAAATCATGCTTCGACTACGTCACATAACGGTTCACCATACGTGCATGCTACGGGAATCACAAACTTCAACACAAGTATTTCTCAAATTCACAACTACTCAACTAGCATGACTCTAATATCACCATCTCCATATATCAAAACAATCATCAAGTATCAAAATTCTCATAGAATTCAATGCACTTTATATGAAAGTTTTTATTATATCCCTCTTGAATGCCCATCATATTAGGACTAGTTTCACAACCAAAAGCAAACTACCATGCTGTTCTAAAGACTCTCAAAATGATATAAGTTAAGCATGAGAGTTAATTAATTTCTATAAAATAAAACCACCACCGTGCTCTAAAAAGATATAAGTGAAGCACTAGAGCAAATGACAAACTACTCCGAAAGATATAAGTGAAGATCAATGAGTAGTCGAATAATTATGCAACTATATGAAGACTCTCTAACATTTAAGAATTTCAGATCTTGGTATTTTATTCAAGCAGCAAGAAAAACTAAATAAAATAAAATTGACGCTCCAAGCATAACACATATCATGTGGAGAATAAAAATATAGCTCCAAGTAAAGTTACCGATGAACGAAGACGAAAGAGGGGATGCCTTCCGGGGCATCCCCAAGCTTAGGCTTTTGGTTGTACTTGAATATTACCTTGGTTTGCCTTGGGCATCCCCAAGCTTGGGCTCTTGCCACTCCTTATTCCATAGTTCATCGAATCTTTACCCAAAACTTGAAAACTTCACAACACAAAACTTAATAGAAAACTCGTAAGCTCCGTTAGCGAAAGAAAGCAAAACACCATTTCTAGGTAATTTAATGAACTAATTCTTTATTTATATTGGTGTTAAACCTACTGTATTCCAACTTCTCTATGGTTTATAAAGTCTTTTACTAGCCATAGATTCATCAAAATAAGTAAACAACACATGAAAAACAGAAACTGTCAAGAACAGAACAGTCTGTAGTAATCTGTAGCTAACGCAAACTTCTGGAACCTCAAAAATTCTGAAATAAATTTCTGGACGTGAGGAATTTATCTATTAATCATCTTCAAAAATATTTAACTAAATATCACTTTCTAAATAAAAATGGCAGTAGTTCTCGTGAGCGCTAAAGTTTCTGTTTTTTACAGCAAGATTAAAAAGACTTTCCCCAAGTCTTCCCAACAGTTCTACTTGGCACAAACACTAATTAAACACAAAAAACACAACCAAAACAGAGGATAGATAAATTATTTATTGCTAAACAGGAGCAAAAAGCAAGGAATAAAAATAAAATTGGGTTGCCTCCCAACAAGCGCTATCGTTTAACGCCCCTAGCTAGGCATGATGATTTCAACGATGCTCACATAAAAGATAAGGATTGTAACATAAAGAGTGCATCATGAAGAATATGGCTAGCACATTTAAGTATAACCCAATTCCTATGCATAGGGATTTTTTGATAAAACAACTTCTGGGAACAAGAATCAACTTGCATAGGAAGGTAGAAAAAGCATAACTTCAAAACTTTAAGCACATAGAGAGGAAACTTGTTATTATTGCAATTCCTACAAGCATAAGTTCCTCCCTCGTAATAATTTTCAGTAGCATCATGAATGAATTCAATAATATAACCAGCACCTAAAGCATTCTTTTCATGATCTACAAGCATAGAATTTTTATTACTCTCCACATAAGCAAAATTCTTCTCATTCGGAATAGTGGGAGTATCATAAGAGGCTCGAATACTATAAATTGTTTCCACATTAAAAGATTAATGTTCATAAAAGGGGTAATAATAATCATGATAAGTTTTATAAATGTAATCACTACTTTTTATAGCATAAGTATCATCACAATAATCATCATAGGTAGGAGGCATGCTATCACCATTATAAATTTGCATATCAAAACTTGGGACACTAAAAATATCATCTTCATTAAACGTAGCATCCCCAAGCTTGGGACAAACATTAATTGCAACAAATATATTCTCAAAAACATTATCTTCATCAAACATAGCATCCCCAAGCTTGGGCCTTTTTCATATCATAAGCATAATCACTCTCATCATTAATAGTATGGATAGCACCAATAGTATAGCAATTATCATATTCTTCCAAGCAAGTGCCAAAAAGATTTTCAAGATCATAAGAAGTATCATTATCTTCCACTATTATATTTTTATGAGGCACAATAGTAATAGTAGCAGCATTATTTGGGGGAGATATCTTTTTACCTCTCTCCCTTTTTCTTTTCTTCTTCTTCACCACATCATGTGTGGGTTCAATCCTCTTTTTGGAGCTCCTTATTAATGTGATTGGTTGAATAGGAGGCTCTTCCTCGTTACCTGATTCATCATAATAAATAATAAGAGGGTATTGGGAAGTCTCTTCCCTTTAATTAGTATTCTCTTCATCTTCTATTTGTTTTCTTTTCTTTATGTAGTTGGCAATATAAGGATTTTCAATACAATTCACCGCACAATACATATAAATTTCATCTAGATAAAAGCCGAGAAGTTTATCACGGGCAAATACTGGGAGATAGTTAGTTATACATTTCATTTCTTCATAATCCATAAGCAAACTAAGTTCATTATGATGTGTAAGAGAAATCAAGTCATCACAATTTTTGGAAACAATTAGATCATGAAACAATTTGCATCGGATGGTTAAATGACCACGTTCATTGCAAAGCTCACAAGTATGGCCAAGAAAATTTAAATTTTCAGCACAAACATCTAGCGTTTCTTGCAACAATTTAGTTTCTAAGTACTTATTCCTCTTGCAATATCTATCTTCCCTATTTGGTGTGTACTTGCAAACCCAATGCACTCCACAAAAATTGACATGTTTATAGGAGACATTTTCATCATAACTAGTGTAATCATCATTAGTACTATGGATATTCAAGGAGTTCATACTAACAACATTGCAATCATGCTCATCATTCAAAGATTTAGTGCCAAACATTTTAATGCATTCTTCTTCTAACACTTTGGCACAATTTTCCTTTCCATCATACTCACGAAAGATATTAAAAAGATGAAGCATATGAGGCAAACTTAATTCCATTTTTTTGTAGTTTTCTTTTATAAACTAACTAGTGCTAAAACAAGAAACAAAAAGATCCTATTGCAAGATCTAAAGATATACCTTCAAGCACTCACCTCCCCAGCAACGGCGCCAGAAAAGAGCTTGATGTCTACTACACAACCTTCTTCTTGTAGACGTTGTTGGGCCTCCAAGTGCAGAGGTTCGTAGGACAATAGCAAATTTCCCTCAAGTGGATGACCTAAGGTTTATCAATCCGTAGGAGGCTAGGATGAATATGGTCTCTCTCAAGCAACCCTGCAACCAAATAACAAAAAGTCTCTTGTGTCCCCAACACACCCAATACAATGGTAATTGTATAGGTGCACTGGTTCGGTGAAAAGATGGTGATACAAGTGGTATATGGATGGTAGATAAAGGTTTTTGTAATCTGAAAAATATAAAAACAGCAACGTAAATAATGATAAAAGTGAGTGTAAATGGTATTGCAATGCATTGAAACAAGGCCTAGGGTTCATACTTTAACTAGTGCAAGTTCCCTCAACAATAATAACATAATTGGATCACATAACTATCCCTCAACATGCAACAAAGAGTCACTCCAAAGTCACTAATAGCGGAGAAAAACGAAGAGATTATGGTAGGGTACGAAACCACCTCAAAGTTATTCTTTCCAATCAATCTGTTGGGCTATTCCTATAAGTGTCACAAACAGCCCTAGAGTCTGTACTAGAATAACACCTTAAGACACAAATCAACCAAAACCCTAATGTCACCTAGATACTCCAATGTCACCTCAAGTATCCGTGGGTATGATTATACGATATGCATCACACAATCTCAGATTCATCTATTCAACCAACACATAGAACCTCAAAGAGTGCCCCAAAGTTTCTACCAGAGAGTCAAGACGGAAATGTGTGCCAACCCATATGCATAGGTTCATGGGCGGAACCCACAAGTTGATCACCAAAACATACATCAACTGAATCAATAGAATAACCCATTGTCACCACGGTTATCCCACGCAAGACATAAATCAAGTGTTCTCAAAACCATAAAGACTCAATCCGATAAGATAACTTCAAAGGGAAAACTCAATCCATTACAAGAGAGTAGAGGGGGAGAAACATCATAAGATCCAAATATAGTAGCAAAGCTTGCGACACGTCAAGATCGTATCACCTCAAGAACACAAGAGAGAGAGAGATCAAACACATAGCTACTGGTACATACCCTCAGCCCCGAGGGAGAACTACTCCCTCCTCGTCATGGAGAGCACTGGGATGATGAAGATGGCCACCGGAGAGGCCCCCTCCGGCAGGGTGCCGGAACGGGTCTAGATTGGTTTTCGGTGGCTACGGAGGCTTCTGGCGGCGGAACTCCCGATCTATTGTGCTCTTGGAAGTTTTTAGGGTATATGGGTATATATATGAGGAAGAAGTGTGTCGGTGGACCTCCGGGCTGTCCACGAGGCAGGGGGCGCCCCCCCCACCCTCGTGGGCAGCCCGGGACTCTCCTAGTCCAACTCCAATACTCTGTGGGCTTCTTCTGGTCCAAAAATAAGTTCCGTGAAGTTTCAGGTCAATTGGACTCTGTTTGATTTTCCTTCTCTACGATACTCTAAAACAAGGACAAAACAGAAACTAGCACTGGGCTCTAGGTTAATAGGTTAGTCCCAAAAATAATATAAAAGTGTATAATAAATCTCATAAACATCCAAAACCGATAATATAATAGCATGGAACAATCAAAGAATTATAGATACGTTGGAGACGTATCAATTCAAGGGCTTGATTATTTTGCTATGATCTTGAGGGAATAAAATAAAGAGAAAGAATAAAAATAAATAAAGAGCTCATATGGATCTTATGGAGAGTAATGACTTCACATATAAAGAGTATGATGAATAAAAGTTGTTGAGATTGACAAAAATAGTTTTGGTCATCGTTGCGATTAATAGGAAGTAATAAAAAAGAGAGGTTTTCACATATAAATATACTATATTGGACATCTTTTATGATTGTGAGCACTCAATAAAATATGACATGCTAAAGAGTTGATGTTGGACAAGGAAGACAACGTAATGGGTTATGTTCTCTTACATCTGAGATAAATTATATTGTCATGGATCATCCAACATGTTGAGCTTGCCTTTCCCTCTCATGCTAGCCAAATTCTTTGCACCAAGTAGAGATACTACTTGTGCTTCCAAACATCCTTAAACTTAGTTTTGCCATGAGAGTTCACCATATCTACATATGGATCGAGTAAGATCCTTCAAGTAAGTTATCATTGTTGCAGGCAATAAAAAATGCTCTCTAAATATGTATGATTTATTAGTGCGGAGAAAATAAGCTTTATACGATCTTGTGATGTGGAAGAAATAAAAGTGACGGACTACATAATAAAGGTCCATATCACAAGTGGCAATATAAAGTGACGTTCTTTTGCATTAAGATTTCGTGCATCCAACCATAAAAGCATATGACAACCTCTGCTTCCCTCTGCGAAGGGCCTATCTTTTATTCTTGTCTTATACTTCATACAGAGTCACGGTGATTCTCATCTTTCCTTTTTACATTTTATCCTTTGGCAAGCACAATGTTTTGGAAAGATCCTGATATGTATGGCTAATTGGATGTGAGTTTTCATGAACTATAATTGTTGGCATTACCCTTGAGGTAAAAGGTTGGGAGGCAAAACTATAAGCCCCTATCTTTCTCTATGTCCGACAAAAACTTCATAGCCATAAATATTGCATGAGTGTTAGCAATTGTGAAAGACTAAATGATGGTTGAGTATGTGGACTTGCTGAAAAGCTCTTATATTGACTCTTTCTGATGTTATGATAAATTGGAATTGCTTCAATGACTGATTATAGTTTGTTGGTTCTCAATGAAGTTTCTGATTCATACTTGAAATTGTGAATGAATTGTTACTTTAGCATAAGAATTCATATGACAATATTTATATATGTTGTTTTCCTAAGAATGATCATGATGCCCTCATGTCCGTATTTTATTTTATCAACACCTCTATCTCTAAACATGTGGACATATTTTTCGATTTCGGCTTTCGCTTGAGGACAAGCGAGTTCTAAGCTTGGGGGAGTTGATACGTCCATTTTGCATCATGCTTTTATATCAATATTTATTGCATTATGGGCTGTCATTACACATAATGTCACAATACTTATGCCTATTCTCTCTTATTTTACAAAGTTTACATGAAGAGGGAGAATGCCAGCAGTTGGAATTCTGGGCTAGAAAAGGAGAAAATATTAGAGACCTATTATGCACAACTCCAAAAGTCCTGAAACTTCACGGGAGCAAGTTTTAGAATATATAAAAAATATTGGGCAAAAGAAGTACCAGAGGGGGGCCACCCACCATCCACGAGGGTGGGGGCGCGCCCTATCCCCCTGGCCCCCACCTCGTGGGCCCCCTGGCAGCCCTCTGATGCCCATCTTTGGCTATATGGAGTCTATCATGGAGGAAAAAAATCATAAGCTAGCTCACGGGATGAAACTCCGCCGCCACAAGGAGGAACTAATCTAGGGCTCCGGCGGAGCTGTTATGCCGGGGAAACTTCCCTCCGGGAGGGGGAAACCATCACCATCATCATCACCAACGATCCTCTCATTGGGAGGGGGTCATTATCCATCAACATCTTCACCAGCAGCATCTCATCCCAAACCCTAGTTCATCTCTTGTATACAATCTTTGTCCCAAAGCCTCATATTGGTACCTGTCGGTTGCTAGTAGTGTTGATTACTCTTTGTAGTTGATGCTAGTTGGTTTATTCGATGGAATGTCATATGTTTAGATCCTTTATGCATATTAATACCCCTCTGATTATGAACATGAATATGATTTATGAGTAGTTACGTTTGTTCCTGGGGACATGGGAGAAGTCTTGCTATAAGTAGTCGTGTGAATTTGGTATTCATTAGATATTTTGCTGAGATGTATGTTGTCTTTCCTCTAGTGGTGTCATGTGAACATTGACTACATGACACTTCACCATTGTTTGGGCATAGAGAAGGGCATTGGGAAGTAATAAGTAGATGATGGGTTGCTAGAGTGATAGAAGCTTAAACCCTAGTTTATGTGTTGCTTCGTAAGGGGCTGATTTGGATCCATATGTTTCATGCTATGGTTAGGTTTACCTTAATACTTCTGTTGTAGTTGCGGATGCTTGCAATAGGGGTTAATCATAAGTAGGATGCTTTTCCAAGTAAGGATAGTACCCAAGCACCGGTCCACCCACATATCAAATTAACAAAGTACCGAACGCGAATTATATGACGTGATGAAAACTAGCTTGACGATAATTCCCATGTGTCCTCAGGAGCGCTTTCCTTTATATAAGAGTTTGTCCAGGCCTGTCCTTTTCTACAAAAAGGATTGGGCCATATTGAGCTTATTTACTTTTATTACTTGTTACCCGTTACAAACTACCTTATCACAAAACTATCTGTTACCGATAATTTCAGTGCTTGTAGAGAATACCTTACTGAAAATTGCTTATCATTTCCTTCTGCTCCTCGTTGGGTTCGACACTCTTACTTATCGAAAGGACTACGATATATCCCCTATAATTGTGGGTCATCAAGACTCTTTTCTGGCACCGTTGCCGGGAAGTGAAGCGCCTTTGGTAGGTGGAATTTGGTATGGGAAATTTTATATAGTGTGCTGAAATTTGCTGTCACTTGTGACTATGGAAGATAATCCTTTGAGGGGCTTGTTCGGGGTATCTTCACCCCGACTAGTAGAGCAAAGAGTTGCTCCTCAACCTACTGAACCTACTGAAAATGTTTACTTTGAAATTCCTTCGGGTATGATAGAGAAACTGCTAGCTAATCCTTTCATAGGTGATGGAACATTGCATCCCGATTTGCACCTAATCTATGTGGATGAAGTTTGTGGATTATTTAAGCTTGCAGGTATGCCCGAGGATGTTATCAAGAAGAAGGCCTTCCCTTTATCTTTTAAGGGAAAGGCATTGACATGGTTTAGGCTATGTGATGATATGGGATCATGGAACTACAACCGATTGAAATTGGAATTTCATCAGAAGTTTTATCCTATGCATCTTGTTCATCGTGATCGTAATTATATATATAAGTTTTGGCCTCGTGAAGGAGAAAGCATCGCGCAAGCTTGGGGGAGGATTAAGTTAATTTTATATTCATGCCCCAATCATGATCTCTCAAGAGAAATTATTATTCAAAAAATTTATGCTCGGCTTTCTCTTGATAATCGCTCCACACTCGATACTTCTTGTATCGGCTCTTTTATGATGAAGACTACTGAATTCAAATGGGATTTATTGGAAAGAATTAAACGCAACTCTGAAGATTGGGATCTCGATGAAGGTAAGGAGTCAGGTATAACACCTAAGTTTGATTGCGTTAAATCTTTTCTAGATACCAATGCTTTTTGTGAATTTAGCACTAAATATGGACTTGACTCTGAGATAGTACCTTCTTTCTGTGAATCTTTTGCTACTCATGTGGACCTCCCTAAGGAGAAGTGGTTTAAATATAATCCTCCCATTGAAGTAAAAGTAGTTGCACCTATTAAAGTTTAAGAAAAGACTATCACCTATAATGATTCTGCTATTCCTACTGCTTATGTCGAGAAACCACCTTTCCCTGTTAGAATAAAGGATCATGCTAAAGCTTCAACTGTGGTTCGTAAGAGTAATACTAGAACACCTACTCCCTCTGAGCAAATTAAAGTTGAACCTAGTGTTGCTATGGTTAAAGATCTCTTGGCCGATAATATTGATGGGCATGTTATTTACTTCTGTGATGAAGCTGCTAGAATTGCTAGAACCGATACTAAAAATAAACATAGACATGTTGTAGGCATGCCTGTTATTTTTGTTAAAATAGGAGATCATTGCTATCATGGCTTATGTGATATGGGTGCTAGTACAAGTTCAATACCTCATTCCTTATACAAAGAAATTATGCATGATATTGCACCTGCTGAGATACAGGAAATTGATGTTACTATTAAACCTGCCAATAGAGACACTATCTCACCAGTTGGGATTATTATAGATGTTGAAGTCTTGTGTGGGAAGTTAAATATCCTGCTGATTTTCTTGTTCTTGGTTCCCCACAAGATGACTTTTGTCCCATTATATTTGGTGGACCCATCTTGAATACTGTTAATGCTAAGATAGACTGCAAAAAGGATGTTGTTACTTTGGTTTGGGGGATATGTCTCATGAGTTTAATTTTGCTAAGTTTCGTAGACAACCCCATGATAAAGAATTGCCTAGTAAATATGAAATTATTGGTCTTGCTTCTATTTGCCGTGCCTCCTAATGATCATTTAGAACAATATTTGCTAGACCATGAAAATGATATGTTTATGAATGAAAGAAGGGAAATAGATGAAGTATTCTTTAAACAGGGACCTATTTTGAAACACAACCTGCGTGTTGAAATTCAAGGGGATCCTCCTCCACCCAAGGGTGATCCCGTGTTTGAGCTTAAACCTTTACCTGATACTCTTAAATATGCTTATATTGATGAGAAAGAGATATATCCTGTTATTATTAGTGCTAACCTTTTAGAGCATGAAGAAAAGAAAAATTATTGGAAACTCTGAAGAAGCATCATGCTGCTATTGCATATACTCTTGATGATCTTAAGGTCATTAGTCCCACTCTATGCCAGCACAAAATAAAATTGGAGAAAGACGCGAAACCGGTTGTTGATCACCAACGATGGTTAATTCCTAAGGTGAAAGAAGTGGTAAGGAAAAAAATACTAAAGCTTCTGGAGGCAGTTATAATTTATCCCACTGCTGATAGTCAGTGCGTAAGCCCTGTCCATTGTGTCCCTAAGAAGGGAGGTATTACTGTTGTTCCTAATGATAAAGATGAATTGATCCCACAAAGAATTGTTACAGGTTATAGAATGGTAATTGATTTCCGCACAGCAAATAAAGCTACTAAAAAGGATCATTACCCTTTACCTGTTATTGATCAAATGCTAGAAAGATTGTCCAAACATACACATTTTTGCTTTCTAGATGGTTATTCTGGTTTCTCTCAAATACTTGTGTCCAAAGAGGATCAAGAAAAGACAACTTTTACTTGCCCTTTCGGTACCTTTTCTTATAGATGTATGCCTTTTGGTTTTATGCAATGCACCTGCTACCTTTCAAAGATGTATGACTGCCATATTCTTTGAATTTTGTGAAAACATAGTTGAGGTTTTCATGGATGATTTCTTCGTATATGGAACTTCTTTTGATGATTGCTTAAGCAACCTTGATCGAGTTTTGCAGAGATGTGAAGAAACTAATCTTGTCTTGAATTGTGAGAAGTGCCACTTTATGATTAATGAAGGTATTGTCTTGGGGCATAAAATTTCTGAAAGAGGTATTGAAGTTGATAAAGCTAAGGTTGATGCTCTTGAAAACATGCCGTGTCCTAAGGACATTAAATGTATAAGAAGCTTCCTTGGTCATGCCGGTTTTTATAGGAGGTTCATGAATGACTTCTCTAAAATTTCTAGGCCTCTGACTAATCTCTTACAAAAAGATGTTCCTTTTGCCTTTGATGATGATTGTGTAGAAGCATTTGAAATACTTACGAAAGCTTTGATTTCTGCACCTATTGTTCAGCCTCCTGATTGGAATTTACAATTTGAAATTATGTGTGATGCTAGTGATTATGTTGTAGGGGCTGTTCTAGGACAAAGAGTTGATAAGAAATTAAATGTTATCAAATATGCTAGTAAGACTCCAGACAGTGCTCAAAGAAATTATGCTACTACTGAAAAGGAGTTTTTAGCAGTTGTGTTTGCTTGTGATAAGTTTAGACCTTATATTGTTGATTCTAAAGTAACTGTTCACACTGATCATGCTACTATTAAATATATTGTGGAAAAGAAAGATGCTAAACCTCGACTTATTAGATGGGTTCTCTTGCTACAAGAATTTGATTTGCATATTATTGATAGAAAGGGAGCTGAGAACCCCGTTGCAGATAACTTGTCTAGGTTAGAGAATGTTCTTGATGACCCACTACCTATTCATGATAGCTTTCCTGATGAACAATTAGCTGTCATAAATGCTTCTCGTACTACTCCATGGTATGGTGATTATGCTAATTATATTGTTGCTAAATTTATACCACCTAGTTTCACATGCCAGCAAAAGAAAAAGTTCTTCTATGATTTAAGACATTACTTTTGGGATGACTCGCACCTTTATAAAGAAGGAGTAGATGGTGTTATTAGACGTTGTGTACCCGAGCATAAACAGGAACAGATCGTATGCAAGTGTCACTCTGAGGCTTATGGAGGACACCATGCTGGAGATAGAACTACACATAAGGTATTGCAATCCGGTTTTTATTTGCCTACTCTATTCAAGGATGCCCATAAGTTTGTCTTGTCTTGTGATGAATGTCAAAGAATTGGCAATATTAGTAGACGTCAAGAAATGCCTATGAATTATTCACTTGTTATTGAACCATTTGATGTTTGGGGCTTTGACTATATGGGACCGTTTCCTTCCTCTAATGGTTATACACATATTTTAGTTGCTATTGATTACGTTACTAAGTGGGTAGAAGCTATTCCAACTAGTAGTGCTGATCATAACACCTCTATTAAGATGCTTAAAGAAGTTATTTTTCCGAGGTTTGGAGTCCCCAGATACTTAATGACTGATGGTGGTTCACATTTTATTCATGGTACCTTTCATAAAATGCTCGCTAAGTACGATGTTAATCATAGAATTGCATCTCCTTATCACCCACAGTCTAGCGGTCAAGTAGAACTGAGTAATAGAGAGCTTAAATTAATTTTGCAAAAGACTGTTAATAGATCTAGAAAGAATTGGTCCAAGAAACTTGATGATGCATTATGGGCTTATAGAACTGCATATAAAAACCCAATGGGTATGTCTCCGTATAAAATGGTTTATGGTAAAGCATGTCACTTACCTGTCGAACTAGAACATAAGGCATATTGGGCCATTAAAGAGCTCAATTATGATTTCGAACTTGCCAGTGAGAAGAGGCTTTTTGACATTAGCTCACTTGATGAATGGAGAACCTAGGCTTATGAGAATGCCAAATTGTTTAAAGAAAGGTTAAAAGATGGCATGATAAAAGGATAGAAAAACGCGAGTTTAATATAGGTGACTATGTATTGTTATACAACTATCGTTTAAGATTTTCTGTAGGAAAACTCCTCTCTAAATGGGAAGGTCCTTACGTCATCGAGGAGGTCTATCGTTCCGGTGCCATAAAAATCAACAACTTCGAAGGCACATATCCGAGGGTGGTGAACGGTCAAGAATCAAACATTATATCTCAGGTAATCCTATAAATGTTGAAACTAAATTTATTGAAACTGTAACCCCGGAGGAATACATAAGGGACACTTTCCAGAACGATTCAGACTCTAAAAATGAATAGGTATGAGGTACGGTAAGTAAACCGACTCCAAAACAGTTCTAATAGAATTTTTCTCCGTTTTGGAATATTTAAGAAAATAGGAAAATAAGAAGCAGTCCGGGAAGGACACGAGGCATCCACGAGGGTGGAGGGCGCCCCCCCTGTCTCGTGGGCACCTTGTGTGCTCTTCGGACTCCGTTTTCTTGCATGATACTTCTTTTGGTCGGTAAAAATTCATTATATAATCTCCCAAAGGTTTTGACCACCGTACCATGCAAATATCCTCTGTTTTGTTTTGAGCTGTTTCTGCTGCAGTCATAGAGCAAGATGTCTTCTCAAGAGTCAGTCGGGGAGAGTCGGGTGTCTCATCTGACATCGGGGCCAAGAGCAAACAGCAATGCTGACCACTATGGGCCATCAACTGAGGAAGAGATGGAGGCTGACGTTAAAAGGATAGATGCCATGGAGGCTGACTTGAAAAGGATAGATGCCATGGAGTAGGATGAAGAAGTTACTTCTCGTTTCCGAGCTAGATTCACGATGGGGGAACTACAGAGCTCAGCTATTCCAAACTCGGTCATCCCTTCCAATGTTAGATTTATTTCTTATGAAAATATGAAAAAGAGTGTTACTTGTTCTCCCGCAGCTATGCAACATCCTTGGGTGAAAGGAGCTTTAGCCGTCGCGGGCAAGCTCCGTAAGGAAATAATGGACCTTAAGCAGCAAGTCAATAAGCTTGAGGAAGAGAATCGCATCCTGAGGGGCATCATCGCCAAGAATATCACATCACCACCCCCGAAGCAGGAGACATAAACACATGTGTATGGGCACTCCCCTTGGCAGTTGCCAAGCTTGGGGGAGTGCGTCGGTATCATATCACCATCACACTTTTATCTTTACCGTTTTTCATAGTTCGATCCTTTTGGTAATATCTTGATCTAGTAGAATAAACTTTTATTATGATCTAGTTTTGAGTTTTGCTTTATGATCCTTCTATGTAATCGAGTCCGTGAGCTATATATAAGAAAGATTAGTGTTGAGTCATGATGTCTACTACACAACCTTCTTGTAGACGTTGTTGGGTCTCCAAGTGCAGAGGTTTGTAGGATAGTAGCAAATTTCCCTCAAGTGGATGACCTAAGGTTTATCAATCCGTAGGAGGCGTAGGATGAAGATGGTCTCTCTCAAGCAACCCTGCAACCAAATAACAAAGAGTCTCTTGTGTCCCCAACAAACCCAATACAATGGTAAATTGTATAGGTGCACTAGTTCGGTGAAGATATGGTGATACAAGTGGTATATGGATGGTAGATAAAGGTTTTTGTAATCTGAAAATATAAAAACAGCAAGGTAGCTAATGATAAAAGTGAGCGTAAACGGTATTGCGATGCGTTGAAACAAGGCCTAGGGTTCATACTTTCACTAGTGCAAGTTCCCTCAGCAATAGTAACATAATTGGATCACATAACTATCCCTCAACATGCAGCAAAGAGTCACTCCAAAGTCACTAATAGCGGAGAACAAACGAAGAGATTATGGTAGGGTACGAAACCACCTCAAAGTTCTTCTTTCCAATCAATCCGTTGGGCTATTCCTATAAGTGTCACAAATAGCCCTAGAGTTTGTACTAGAATAACACCTTAAGACACAAATCAACCAAAACCCTAATGTCACCTAGATACTCCAATGTCACCTCAAGTATCCGTGGGTATGATTATACGATATGCATCACACAATCTCAGATTCATCTATTCAACCAACGCATAGAACCTCAAAGATTGCCCCAAAGTTTCTATCGGAGAGTCAAGACGAAAACTTGTGCCAACCCCCATGCATAGGTTCATCAGCAGAACCCGCAAGTTTATCACCAAAACATACATCAAGTGAATCAATAAAATAACCCATTGTCACCACGTTATCCCACGCAAGACATACATCAAGTGTTCTCAAATCCTTAAACACTCAATCCGATAAGATAACTTCAAAGGGAAAACTCAATCCATTACAAGAGAGTAGAGGGGGAGAAACATCATAAGATCAAAATATAGTAGCAAAGCTCGTGATACATCAAGATCGTATCACCTCAAGAACATGAGAGAGAGAGAGAGATCAAACACATAGCTACTAGTACTTACCCTCAGCCCCGAGGGAGAACTAATCCCTCCTCGTCATGGAGAGCACCGGGATGATGAAGATGGTCACCGGAGAGGGTTTCCCCCTCTGGCAGGGTGCCGGAACAGGTCTAGATTGGTTTTCGGTGGCTACGGAGGCTTCTCGCGGCGGAACTCCCGATCTATTGTGCTCTCCGAAGTTTTTAGGGTATATGGGTATATGTAGGAGAAAGAAGTGTGTCGGTGGACCTCCGGGCTGTCCACGAGGCAGGGGGCGTGCCCAGGGGGTGGGTGCACCCCCCACCCTCGTTGGCAGCCCGGGACTCTCCTGGTCCAACTCAGATACTCCGTGGGTTTCTTCTGGTCCAAAAATAAGTTCCATGAAGTTTCAGGTCAATTGGACTCCGTTTGATTTTCCTTTTCTATGATACTCTAAAACAAGGAAAAACCAAAAACTAGCACTGGGATCTAGGTTAATAGGTTAGTCCCAAAAATAATATAAGAGTGTATAATAAAGCCCATAAACATCCAAAACAGATAATATAATAGCATGGAACAATCAAAAGTTATAGATACGTTGGAGACGTATCATCATCCCCAAGCTTAATTCCTGCTCGTCCTCGAGTAGGTAAATGATAAAAATGGAATTTTTGATGTCGAATGCTACCTAACATATTTATCCATGTAATTCTTTTTATTGTGGCAACAATATTCAGATCCATAAGATTCAAGACAAAAGTTTAATATTGACATAAAAATAATAATACTTCAAGCATACTAACCAAGCAATTATGTCTTCTCAAAATAACATGGCCAAAGAAAGCTATCCCTACAAAATCATATAGTCTGGCTATGCTCCATCTTCACCACACAACGTATTTAAATTGTGCACAACCCCGATGACAAGCCAAGCAATTGTTTCATACTTTTGGTGTCCTCAAACTTTTTCAATCTTCACGCAATACATGAGCGTGATCCATGGACATAGCACTATAGGTGGAATAGAATGGTGGAGAAGACAAAAAGGGAGAAGATAGTCTCACATCAACTAGGCGTATCAATGGGCTATGGAGATGCCCATCAATAGATATCAATGTGAGTGAGTAGGGATTGCCATGCAACAGATGCACTAGAGTTGTAAATGTATGAAAGCTCAACAAAAGAAACTAGTGGGTGTGCATCCAACTCGCTTGCTCACGAAGACCTAGGGTAGTTTGAGGAAGCCCATCATTGGAATATACAAGCCAAGTTCCATAATGAAAGATTCGCACTAGTATATGAAAGTGACAACATAGGAGACTCTTTATCATGAAGATCATGGTGCTACTTTGAAGCACAAGCGTGGTAAAGGGATAGTAGCGTTACCCCTTCTCTCTTTTTCTCTCATTTTTATTTTTTTTCATTTTTTTGTTTGGGCCTTCTTTTTTTTTATGGCCTCTTTTTTTATTTGGGCTTGTTTGGCCTCTTTTTTTCGTCCGGAGTCTCATCACGACTTGTGGGGGAATCATAGTCTCCACCATCCTTTCCTCACGGGGACAAAGCTCTAATAATGATGATCATCACACTTTTATTTATTTACAACTCAATGATTACAACTCGATACTAGAACAAAGTACGACTCTATATGAATGACTCTGGGGGTGTACCGGGATGTGCAATGACTCATTAGTGACATGTATGAAAGAATTATGAATGGTGGCTTTGTCACAAATACAATGTCAACTACATGATCATGCAAAGTAATATGACAATGATGGAGCGTGTCATAGTAAACGGAACGGTGGAAAGTTGCATGGCAATACATCTCGGAATGGCTATGGAAATGCCATGATAGGTAGGTATGGTGGCTGTTTTGAGGAAGCTATATGGTGGGTTTATGATACCGGCGAAAGGTGCGCGGTATTAGAGAGGCTAGCAATGGTGGAAGGGTGAGAGTGCGTATAATCCATGGACTCAACATTAGTCATAAGAACTCACATACTTATTGCAAAAATCTATTAGTTATCGAAACAAAGTACTATGCGCATGCTCCTAGGGGGTAGATTGGTAGGAAAAGACCATCGCTCGTCCCCGGCCGCCACTCATAAGGAATACAATCAATAAATAAATCATGCTCCGACTTCGTCACATAATGGTTCACCATACGTTCATGCTACAAGAATCACAAACTTCAACACAAGTATTTATCAAATTCACAACTACTCAACTAGCTTGACTCTAATATCACCATCTCCATATCTCAAACCAATCATCAACTATCAAACTTCACATAGTATTCAATGCACTTTATATGAAAGTTTTTATTATATCCCTCTTGAATGCCCATCATATTAGGACTAGTTTCATAACCAAAGCAAACTACCATGATGTTCTAAAGACTCTCAAAATGATATAAGTGAAGCATGAGAATTCATTAATTTCTATAAAATAAAACCACCACCGTGCTCTAAAAAGATATAAGTGAAGCACTAGAGCAAATGACAAACTACTCCGAAAGATATAAGTGAAGATCAATGAGTAGTCGAATAATTATGCAACTATATGAAGACTCTCTAACATTTAAGAATTTCAGATCTTGGTATTTTATTCAAGCAGCAAGCAAAACTAAATAAAATAAAATTGACTCTCCAAGCAAAACACATATCATGTGGTGAATAAAAATATAGCTCCAAGTAAAGTTACCGATGAACGAAGACGAAAGAGGGGATGCCTTCCGGGGCATCCCCAAACTTAGGCTTTTGGTTGTCCTTGAATATTACCTTGGGGTGCCTTGGGCATCCCCAAGCTTAGGCTCTTGCCACTCCTTATTCCATAGTTCATCGAATCTTTACCCAAAACTTGAAAACTTCACAACACAAAACTAAATAGAAAACTCGTAAGCTCCGTTAGCGAAAGAAAGCAAAACACCACTTTAAGGTACTGTAATGAAATAATTCTTTATTTGTATTGGTGTTAAAACTACTGTATTCCAACTTCTCTATGGTTTATAAACTCTTTTACTAGCCATAGATTCATCAAAATAAGTAAACAACACATGAAAAACAGAATCTGTCAAAAACAGAACAGTCTGTAGTAATCTGTAACTAACGCAAACTTCTAGAACCCCAAAAATTTTAAAATAAATTTCTGAACGTGAGGAATTTATCTATTAATCTTCTTCAAAAAGAATTAACTAAATAGCACTTTCCAAATAAAAATGGCAGTAGTTCTCGTGAGCGCTAAAGTTTCTGTTTTTTACAGCAAGATTAAAAAGACTTTCCCCAAGTCTTCCCAACGGTTCTACTTCGCAAACACTAATTAAACACAAAAACACACACGGTCCAATCTCTGTGCTGAGGTGTCATCCCTGGATCAGTAATGCTGACACCACACAGTACTTGATGGATTTATAACAGAGTAGCAATCACACACTTATTACATCGAGTGTCTCAAAAAACCTATTACAATAAATATGGCTTAAGGCCATCTAATAATGATAACAGCGGAAGTCTTGGAAGATAAGTGAGTCCATAAACTCCAACGGTATCACTGAGTATAGAACCACGACCTAAAAGGTGCCTTATTCGTCGTCTGAAAAGTCTGCAACATGAACATTGCAACCCGAAAACGGGTCAGCACATGGAATATGCTGGCAAAGTAACACATAGAGAGCAATGAAGAATTAAGACTATACTACATGCATATTTGGCTGGTGGAAAGCTCTATGGTTACAGTTTTGCGTAAAGCCAATTTTTCCCTATTGCAAAGGAATAAATTTTATTTAACTATCATGGTAGTTGTTAAACATTGAGAATGGTTGACATCATTCTCAATCCCAATTAAGCATCATCATTAAAACCCAACAAAATTAATTAGAGTAACATGATGAGATTCACATGATAATCCAAGAACTAGATACTCAAGATGTCCATAACCGGGGACACGGCTAACCATGATTAGTTTATACACTCTGCAGAGGTTTGTGCACTTTTCCCCACAAGACTCGATCTCCTCCGTTAGGATTCTCGCACTACATGGTGTTTGAGAAACGGATGACCGAGACATAGTCTTTCAGAAGCGCTAGCACCTTACGAACGGGTAGACCGTACATCTTCTAGTCTACCACTGTAAGAGTTCGCACGACTTAGTCAACTATGCTAGAGCCCATAGTAGCTTGTGGCTGCACACGGAAGTTTCTAGTATGAATAATCTCATGATCCCTTTGAGCCTGGGTGCTGGTCCAAAAGAAAAACAGGCAATCACTGGAATACCCAGGGGCCTCAATCCACCCAGATGTGTGTTTAAGTTGCCACCTTAGATAAACCATTAATTTAACAAACTCACATCTGTCATGGATTTCACTCACCCAATCCACGTCTACTATCATAGCATGGCATAACGAGCAAACGTAGAAGTAACTCCCAAAGGTTTGATAATAACAGGTGATAGGTACTACCTCATCTACTTCCCAAACCCACAATTTAATTAGATCCTAAACATGCAATGTGTGATGATTGACCTAATGCAATAAAAACTGGGTAATAGGAAGTATGATCAAAGTGTTACTTGCCTTGCTGATTCGAAGTAGCAAGCGGCGCACTCCGGATACTCTATCGCAAACAAACAAGCATACAATAAGTACTCAATTAATGCACAGGTAAAACTTGAATAAGAGATCTAACCAGAAAGTTCAACTTAAGAACTCCGGTTGGCAAAAAAAATCAAATCAAACGAAGCAACAAAAGACAAACGGCAAAAGAAACAAGCTCCGTTTACAAATCTGAAACTAGGGCAAATTTTACCGTGGCAAAAACTTGTTTGAATTGGTTAAACAGAAAGAGAGTTTCGAGACAAAACTCCAGGTGCTTGAATCGCCTGATTCCGATAAACGAGCGAAAAGATAAACTAAAACGAACATCGGATCAGGAATCGCGATCAGAAAAATCACGGATTTAATCCGAGAAAAAGAAAACAACGAACAGGTTAACGAACGAACGTTTATTAATTGGAACTAAACGATGAACGCGTTCGTTAAAACAAACTAACGAGCGAACGCTCGCTAAATAAATAAACCGGAGAAAAACCAATCTATTTAAAAAAACGAAAACTAGGGTTTTCTAAAAAACCGAAGCGGCTTTTCTCAGAAAACCGGCGGCGGCGGCTACCTTTGCTCGGGCTCCGGCGGGGCTCCGGGCGGCGGCTCCTAGCAGCGGCAGCGGCGGCAGGCGGCGCGGGCGGCGGCTGCAGCGTGCGGCGGCGCGGGCGGCAGCTTGCGGCGGCGCGGGCGGCATGGGGAGGCGGCGGTGTTGGCACGGGGCTCCAGGGGGGCCTCCCGCGGGGTTATAAAGGAGGGGCGGCCAACTTGGGGAAGGGGGTGGCCTCGGGAGGCGTGTCCTCCCCGGACTCGGCGGTGGCGGTGGTCGGGACTCCAGTCCCAATCCAGCTCGCGGGAGGCGGCGGCAGCTGGGCCGGCTCGGCTGAGCCCTCGGCCCAGTCGGGCGCGCGGTTTTTTTTAAAACAATATCCCTGCAACTAAAAAAAATTCTAGAAAAATAAATAAAAATCTAAAAATGCCAAAACAAAATTTCACCGTCTAAATAAAATATGTAGAACAGGATGAACATTTTCTTGGCCCTAAATGCAATTTTTGAAAACGTGCAAATTTTCCTAAATTCAAATAAATAGCCAATAAAACCAAAATAAAATCTTATTTGATTTTTTATTAAATCCTCAATATTTCTTTATTTTGGGAAATTCATTTTATTCCCTCTCTCATATTTTTGGTAATAGAAATAATTGAAGATAAAATAAACAAAATCAAATGATCCTATTTTCAGAATTTGAGAAAACTCAAATATGAAAATAACAAAATCCCCAACTCTCTCCGAGGGTCCTTGAGTTGCGTGAAATTTCTAGGATCAACCAAAATGCAAATAAATATGATATGCAATGATGATCTATTGTATAACATTCCAAATTGGAAATTTGGGATGTTACAAACCTACCCCCCTTAAGATGAATCTCGCCCTCGAGATTCGGGTTGGCTAGAAAATAGGTGAGGGTGGTCCTTCAACAGATCTTCCTCTCATTCCCAGGTGGCTTCATCCTCCGTGTGGTGGCTCCACTGAACTTTGCAAAACTTGATAACCTTGCTGCGGGTGACTCGCCTGGCATACTCAAGAATCTTGACTGGTTTCTCTTCATAGGTCAAATCATTGTCCAACGGAATCGCTTCCAGCGGCACTGTATCTCTTAGCGGTATATCAGCCATCTCCGTGTGGCACTTCTTTAACTGGTAAACGTGGAACACGTTGTGAACTCCTGGCAATCCTTCGGGAAATTCCAACTTATAAGCTACTTCTCCCATACACTCCAAAAGTTTGTATGGGCCTACAAAATGTGGCGCTAACTTTCCCTTAACTCCAAAGCGCTTAACTCCTCGAAGTGGGGATACTCGAAGATAAACTCGGTCCCCGACTTCGTAAACTGTCTCCTTGCATTTAGAATCTGCGTAGCTCTTCTGCCTGGACCGGGCTACCTTGAGCCTATCGCGAATAAATTTTACTTTCTGTTCAGACTCCTTAATCAGATCTGGTCCAAACAACTGACGGTCTCCAACTTCATCCCACGACAACGGGGTCTTGCACCTCCTTCCATACAAGGCTTCGAAAGGGGCCATCTTCAAACTGGATTGATAACTGTTGTTGTAGGAAAACTCTGCGTTCTCGTCCCAACTAGATCCATAATCTAGCGCACAAGCTCTCAACATATCCTCCAAAATCCGATTGATTCTCTCGGTCTGTCCATCTGTCTGCGGATGGAAAGATGTACTGAATTCTAGCCTGGTACCCAAAGTTTCATGCAACTGATTCCAGAACTTTGAGGTAAACTAGGTTCCTCTATCTGATACAATGCTCTTTGGAACTCCATGCAGACATACGATTCTGGTCATGTATATCTTTGCCAATTTGGCACTAGTATAGGTAGTCTTCACTGGGATCAAATGAGCTACCTTTGTCAAACGATCGACTAGAACCCAAATTGAGTCATAGCCCGAACGTGTTCTGGGCAATCCTGTAATAAAATCCATGCCTAGCTTATCCCACTTCGATTTGGGTATCGGCAATGGCTGTAGCAATCCTGCTGGCTTCTGATGCTCTGCCTTTACTCCTTGACATACATCACAAACTGCTACATACTCCGCAATATCCTTCTTCATTCCGGTCCACCAGAAAGTATCCTTCAAATCCAAATACATCTTGGTATTCCCTGGGTGAATCGAATATGGTGAATCATGGGCTTCTTGCAGAATCAACTTTCTGATCTTCGAATCATTAGGCACATAAACACGGTCTTCAAACCATAAGGTATCGTGCTCATCCTCACGAAATCCTTTAGCTTTTACCTTGCTCATCTTCTCCTTAATAGAAGCAATCTCCTTGTCAGTCTTCTGGGCTTCTCTGATCTTATCCATCAAAGTAGACTGAATCTCCAATGCTGCTACATAGCCTCTCGGAACTATCTCCAAACATAGCTCAGGAAGATTTTCGGCTAACTCCCTTGGTAAATATCTCGTCATTAAGGTGTTGACATGACTTTTATGGCTCAACGCGTCAGCTACTATGTTAGCCTTTCCAGGGTGATAATGCAATCTCATATCATAATCCTTGATGAGCTCCAACCATTTCCTTTGCCTGAGATTCAAGTACTTCTGTGTGAAAATATACTTCAAACTCTTGTGATCCGTGTACACCTCACAATGGTTTCCAATGATAAAGTGTCTCCAAGTTTTCAATGCATGCACTACGGCTGCTAACTCCAAATCATGCGTAGCATAATTCAACTCATGAGGCTTAAGCCGTCATGAGGCATATGAAACAACTCTTCCTTCCTGCATAAGCACTGCTCCAAGTCCTCGACGTGAGGCGTCACAATACACCTCATAATCCTTGGTCTGATCTGGCAAAATCAACACTGGTTATGTAACCAAATGTTTCTTCAACTCCTGGAAACTAGCCTCACATTCCTCAGTCCATATGAACTTGGTATCCTTCTTCAACAACTCCGTCATAGGTTTTGCAATCTTCGAGAAATTTTCAATGAATCTCCGGTAGTATCCTACGAGTCCAAGAAAACTCCGGATCTCTCCAACTGTTGTTGGCGCTTCCCTATTTGTCATAGTGTCAACCTTGGTGGGATCTACTGTTATACCTTCTCCGGATATAACGTGTCCGAGAAATCCAACTTCCTTCAACCAAAACTCACATTTGCTAAACTTGGCATATAACTGATGTTCTCTGAGCTTACCAAGTACCAAACGCAAATGCTCCTTATGCTCTTCTTCATCCTTCGAGGAAACTAGGATATCATCAATGAACACTACGAGAAACTTAGCCAAAAACTCCATAAACACTTTGTTCATCATGTTCATAAAATAAGCAGGTTTGTTAGTCAGGCCAAATGACATAACTATATACTCGTATAGCCCATACCTAGTGGTAAAAGCCGTCTTAGGTATATCTTGTTCTCGAATCTTCAACTGATGGTATCCTGATAGCAGATCGATCTTGGAAAATACCTTAGCTCCTTGCAATCGATCAAACAGATCATTGATCATCGGTAGTGGGTACTTGTTCTTGATGATTACTTCATTCAATCCTCGATAATCAACAACCATCCTTAACGATCCATCCTTCTTCTCCACTAGAAGTACTGGCGATCCCCAAGGTGAAGAACTTGGGTGGATATATCCTTTATCCAATAACTCCTTAATCTGCTTCTTAATCCCCACCAAATCCTTTGCGGGCATCCTATATGGTCTCTTAGATATTGGCCCTGTGCCTGGCAAAAGCTCAATCAAAAACTCAATATCTCTATCCGGTGGCATGCCTGGCAACTCCTCTGGAAATACATCAGGGAAATCCTTTACTACTGGTACTTCCTCTTGCACAACTCCTGTTAAGCAATTTACTTGAGTCCTCTTCGGCACATGCCGGGATACGTACTTGATCCTTTTCCCTTATGGGGTGGTAAGCAAAATTGACTTACTGGCACATTCAATGTTCCCTTCATACTTCGATAACCAATCCATGCCTAATATCACATCCAATCCTTGAGATTCCAATACTATTAGGTCTGAAGGGAATACGTAGTTACCAATCCTTAATGGTAACCGATCACACCATAGACTAGCCATATATTCTGCTCCAGGCGAGGTTACTAACATGGGTGACCTAAGGGTTTGGGTTGGCAGTTTATACTTATCCACAAATCCCCTTGATATGTATGAATGCGATGCACCAGTATCAAAAAGAACGAGTGCAGTAAATGACTTAACCAAAAACTTACCTATTACTATATCGGGCTAGGCTTCAACCTCCTCCACATTTACGTGGTTCACCTGTCCCCTGTTGAAAGGGTTCGGCTTCTTCCCAGAGCTTCCATTGGCATTTCCATTCTGGGATTCAGGACATTCATGTGCATAATGTCCGGTCTTCTGGCACTTAAAGCAAGTGACTTGGCTCAAGTCTCTCTTGGCTAGGGTTGATGGGTTTGTACGGTTCTGGCCGTTGCTTCCTCCATTCCCATTACCATTCTTGGTGCCATTATGATTGTGCGAGCTACCTCCTCCATGGGTATGCTGAAAATGTCCTCCCGGTCTAGGGGTAAAACGTGGCTTCTGCTGGGCTCCAGAATTGTACTTCCCTTGTCCATACTTCCTCTTGCGGTTCTCAATTTGCTGTTGTTTCCCTTCAATCATGAGAGCACGGTCTACCAACTCCTGGTAGTTGTTGAAGGTTGCTACCCCGATCCAAGCTCTTCCGGTTTGAGAATTTTTGGACTAATCATGATGGGTTCATGGAGGTTGTTGCTAGCTCATGGTCTAAAACATGTCACGCACCCAATGCCGCGGCGCGAATATGTAAAAAACTAAAAAACTTGAGATATAATCTCAAGCGATGGAGCAAGGGTGTCTCGAAACTCAAAGTTCTGATTCAAAACAGTAATGAGACTCTGGCCATCATGGACACCCTTGAGGACAAACGACCTTTATATGTCCAGGAGTCAAACTTCAGGGAGATATTGAAAACCCACTTACAGGCCCTGCTCAAATACCAGAATGAGTACTGGCGGAAGAGATGTACTATTAGGTATTTTCGCTTTGCTGACGAAAATACTAAGCTCTTTCAGTCATTGGCCACGGAGAGGTATAGGCACAATGCCATTGCCATGCTTAGAGTTGGGGAGGTCGAAATTCATGATCATGCTGGCAAAGAGGGGGTCCTGTTCAATACATACAAGGATCGTTTGGGTTCTTCTAAACCTACCAGCATGAAATTTGATCTCTCTAGGATCATCCGCAGGATTGATGGGCTGGACCAACTGAGTGCGCCCTTCTCTACTGATGAAATAGATGTTGTTGATAAGGAAATGCCGAATGACAGAGCCCCCGGCCCGGATGGTTTTAATGGTTGCTTTCTTAAGAAGTGCTGGCAAATCATCAAGTCAGATTTCTATGACCTCTGTCACGCTTTCCATGCTGGGGGACTTGACATCACTAGCATTAGTGAGGGATATATCACCCTGATTCCAAAAATATCCTCTCCGGAAACGGCTAATGATTTCAGACCAATTACCTTACTGAATTGTTGTCTGAAAATCATTACAAAGATCTTGGCGAACCGGCTGTAGAAAGTCATTCTAAAAATCATACACAGGAACCAATATGGATTTATCAAAGGTAGGACCATCCAGGATTGTCTCGCGTGGTCGTACGAATATATTCATCAATGCCAATCGTCTGGGAGAGAGATTGTATTACTTAAGCTTGATTTTGCCAAGGCCTTTGATACGATTGAACATGCCCCCATGTTGGATATTATGAAACACATGGGTTTTGATGATAGGTGGCTAGGCTGGATGGAAACGATCTTTGGCTCGGGAGTTTCATCAGTTCTCTTAAATGGTGTTCCTGGTTGGAAATTCAAATGCAAGTGTGGCGTGAGACCGGGTGACCCTCTCTCACCAATGATCTTTGTCTTTGCGGCTGATCTACTCCAAGCTGCCATCAATGACGCGTACACTCAAGGTTTGCTGGAGCTTCCTATTCCTCGTGAAAATGCGGGTGACTTCCCGGTGGTGCAATACGCTGACGACACAATCCTGGTTATGCAAGCTTGTCCCACACAGGCCGCCCGCATGAAACTTATTTTGGAGGACTATACGGCCTCGGTGGGACTCAAGATCAACTTCCATAAATCGACCCTCATACCCATTAATGCCGATCACCAGCATGCTAGTGGGTTGGCAGGGGTGTTTGGCTGCTCTGTTGGCACCCTGCCGTTCACTTACCTTGGTCTCCCCACGGGGACGACTAGGCCAAGTGTTCTTGACCTCATGCCATTGGTACACTCGGTTGAGAGGAAAACATCCACTGCCCTATCGCTGATGTCGTCGGGGGCCAAATTGACACTGGTCAATTCGGTGATCACCTCCATGCTGATCTATGCAATGTGCACGATCAAGCTGCACCCTAAAGTGGTTGAGCACCTTGACAAACTGCGCCGCTACTGCCTCTGGGCAAAAAATTCTGACGATGGGATCAAAGCCAACTCCCTTGCTGCCTGGGAGCTTGTCTGTCGACCCAAACGGTGTGGTGGCCTCGGTGTTATTGATATCAAGATACAAAATGTCGTGCTTCTCCTAAAGTACTTATTCAAGTTCTACAATCGTGAGGATGTGCCCTGGGTTCAGCTAGTCTGGGAGGCGTACTACCCGAACAAGGTGCCGCACGCCACTGAGCTAATGGGTTCCTTCTGGTGGAAAGACATAATGCAGCTCAGTGGAAACTTCCGTGGGGTCGCCAGGGTCATCCCCGGGGATGGATGCAGCTCTTTGTTTTGGAAAGATGTCTGGTTTAGTGACACTGGCTCCGCACTGATGGACACGCATCCGCGAGCCTTCTCTTATGCTCTGAACGAGGATGACTCTGTTGCTAGGGTTCTCAGGACCACTGATCCAGCCATGATCTTGAGTCTGCCTCTTTCGTCCCAGGCTAGGGGGGAGATAAGAGAGATACAACAAGGGTCCTCGCATGTTTGTCTGGAATACGGTTCGCCCGACGTTTGGGTCTGTGAACTAGGACGTTATTCATCAAAGAAGTACTACAACCACTGTTTCAAGCAGGTGAAAGCTGATGCGGCCTTTGGTTGGCTATGGAAAGCCAAATGCCCGATCAAGTTCAAGATGTTTGGGTGGCTGCTTATGGTCGATCGTTTGAACACCAGGAACATGCTGAAGAGGCGGCACTTTGCTGTAGTCGGGGGCAACTACACTTGCATGCTCTGCCAAACCCCGCCAGAGGAAACCGTGGAACATCTCTTCTTCGAGTGCCCTTTTGCCAAACAATGATGGAGTAAGGTTGGTCTGACCTGGCCAGGAGGAACCAATAGGCTAGCCATCTTGCATGCTGGGAGACAGAGCTGGCGTCGGCCGCTTTTCATGGATATCTTCCTGCTTGCTGCTTGGAGCCTATGGATGGAAAGAAACAACCAACATTTCAGGGGGATCCCGCGCTCGTTCGTGGCATGGTTGGCTAGGTTCAAACTTCTGTTGGGTTTGGTGATCCATAACTGTCCTGAGAAAGTTCATCCTTTTCTCTCTGACTTCATTGTAAATTTGGACAGCTAGTTTTGCTTCTGCAACACTTACGGCCGGGGGGCCTAAAACCCATTGTAACACACTTGTAACTGTTATGCTGTGAGTAATACAAAGTCAGTGGGAGCCTCTCCCACTGTCGCTAATTCTTCAAAAAAAAAAAAAGGTTGCTACCATCAATTGCATGCTCAACTCATCATTCAGTCCTTCCAGAAACTTCTCCTGCTTAGCTTCATCCGTAGCAACGTCATCTGGGGCATAATGTGCTAGCTTACTAAAGTCCTCCACATACTGGCCAACTGTCCGTCCTCCTTGGCGCAAGTTGCGAAACTCTCGCTTCTTCATGGCCATAGCTCCTGTTGAAACATGGGCAGTACGGAAAGCATGTTGGAACTGGTCCCATGTGACAGTGTCGACAGGGAAAGTGGCTGTGAAATTCTCCCACCATGATGATGCGGGTCCTTCAAGCTGATGTGCGGCAAACTTCACCTTTTCCGCATCTGTGCATCCTGCCGTGGTCAACTCCCTTGCTGTCTTGCGGAGCCAATCATCTGCTACTATGGGCTCGGTGCTACTGGAAAACACCCGCGGATTCAGTCTAAGAAAATGGGCTAAGTGATCAACAGGTGGTGGTGGTGGTGGGTTGTTGTTGTTGTTCCCCTTATTCTGGTTCTGGACTAGCAACTGCATCAAAGTGTTCTCCTGCTGGATCAACTAGGTAAGCTCCGATGGGAAGGCAAATCCGGGGTCACGTCTCGGAGGCATCTGAGGGTTTAGAAAAGATGAGATTTAAGAATAGAGAGGGGTCTAAAGAGAAAACACTACCGACATGCACATGAGGCAAAAGCAAACAATTCACTTCATTCAATCAAACAAGGGCATACAATTGATTTAACTATCGCAAAAGTGCTCAGACTATTATATTTACATGATGGACTACTACTACTGATGGGGTGGTCTACTAGAAATATTCTTCGGTTGTAGACTCCATGATATCTGCTCCAGCTTCATCTACATAGTCATCATCGCTATCATCTGGATCCGAGTTAGTGTCGTCGATGATGATGTAGTCTTCCAGGCGAATCTCCTTGGGTTCTTCATCTTCTTCTACTGGTGTAGGGCCTCCCATAAATATTCCAATCTTCTTGATCAGATCATCATTCTTCCCCACTAATACTTCGATTTCCACTTCATAATCTTCACGTGTAGCCTTGAGTTCTTCCTCCAGTTCCTTGATTCTTGTCCTCGCCTTCTTTAGATCTATCATGTCGGCGCACATCTAGTTCTCTTGACGTCGAATGTGCTGGTTTAACTCCTGGATGAAAGCTGCCACTGATCTATCCTTCCTGGTGCTGATCATTTCCCAATGCTCGTCTCGGCGCCCAAAAATTTGGTAGATAGTATCCTTGAGATCATTGCGGTAAACTTCTCCAATGCGTCCCATGGCAATGTGAGCTGCCATGCTCTTTCCTAGACTCCAAGTTGGTGCATCAAAAGAAAACTCTATGGGCTCAGTGACTGGCATGAACGTCCTTCCGGGAACTTGAACTTGAATCATCCAGTGCTCTTCTTCTGGTAAAGTGGCGTTGTAGGTTCCGGTGAAGCTTGGTACTCCTATGTTTAGATATCTAGTGACTTCCTTCAAGTGACGTCCAAAGGGTGTATCTTCATCCGGCTGGGTGAACTTGTTCCTTGCATTCGCCATCCTTAAAGAGTATAAAAGGTGAGGAGTCAGAATAAGAAGAGAGTAGTGATCTAGGGCTTTAGCTTAGTGATCGTGTCCTACAGTCAACGCGTGCTCTGATACCATCTTGTAGCGACCAGACCTCAGACGGTCCAATCTCTGTGCTCAGGTGTCATCCCTGGATCAGTAATGCTGACACCACACTGTGACGCCCGGATAATTAGACTACAGTAAACTTCTACTAATGATGCCACGTCACCTCAATTACTGTTGCTAATCTTGCGTTAGTTCGAAACCGGTTCGAATTCAAAATCACAATCAAGCAAACAATAAAAGTTTTCAAATATAAAATCTAAAATGTTTGGAGTGAGCCAAATAGTGCATAAGGAAATTATGGTGGAGAGTTCACACTTTTATAAAGTAGTTAAATGCACTAAAATAAGTAAAACTGTGGCAAAACTATTATTTAAATGCTCTTAAATTAATAAACAAATACAAACTACTTTGATTAATGTGCCAAGTTATTTGTGGAAGTGGAATATTTAGTAACGCTAATTTAGAGACTCTTATTGTGTTTTATTTAAACTAAAGCAATTAAGGATTAAAAAATGGAAAAGAAAAACATAACAAAACAAAACAACAAAAATAAAAAAAGTAGGCAACCCACCCCCCCCATTGGGCCGTGGCCCAACTTGGCCGGACGGCCTCGGCCCACCAGGCCCAACCGGCCAGCCCACCCCCTCACTCCCTTATCCCCTCTCGCACGCAACCCTAACCGCACCCCTCCCCACTACTCCCACTCGCCCCCACTCCCTCTCCCTCGCCCCCTTTGCCCGATCTCGATCTGGATCGGGAGGGGGCCGCCCCGATGTCGCCACCACCCAACGTCGGCGCCCACCGCTCGCAGTCATCATCGTCACCTCATGGGCGACGCCTCTTCGCCTCTTCATCCTCCTCCTCGACCGACCACCTCGTCACTGGACCTTCTCACGCCTCTCCGTCGCCGGAGCCACGTCGCCACGCTGATCGTCAGCGCCGCTTGGACATCGCCGGAGCTGCCCCGTCATCGTCCCCGTCCTCCTCCTCGAACCCCGCTGTCGTTTCCCTACAGCCCCATGGTGAGCCCCTCGGCCTCCTCTTCCCCCTCTGCTGCTCTCTGCTTCCCCGGCTGCTCCGTTGCGCCCACGTCCGCGCACCGCGGCGACCGCCCACCCGCAGCGCACGCTCACCGCGCCCCCTCTGTGCGCCACTCGATTCGCCCGCCGACTGCACTCGCCCTGTCGGCGGTCACCCATCGCCCACGTGACACCGCGCCTCGCCCGTCCCCACTCACCATCGTCGCCCCGGCTCACCTCCCCCGCGCTACCCTGCCTCGCGGCGGTCCGCCTCACCGCACCGCTCGCGCCCCCACTGCCGTGTCGCCGCCCCCCTGCTACTGGTGCGCCGTCGTGCTCCTGCTCCCCTGCGGTGGCTCCTCTGCCGCCCGCGGGCCCGCCCGTCACTAGACCCGCACTCCGCCGGCGCACGCGCCCACACCACCGCGGCTGCCTTGGCCACATACCTCGTCGCACCGCCATGCTCCGGCTACGGCCGTGACCGCCGGTGCCAGCCCGCAGCGCCCGCTCGGGCAGAGCCTGAACCTCGCCCGGCGCCCTTGTGTCAGTTTCGCCTACGCCCCGCTAAGGCACCCCTGGGGCCTATGACATATGGGCCCCGCCCCAGAACGTTAAAAAAAGAAAATAATAATAATAAATATGAAATGATAATTAAATAATAATTAAAATAATTAATTAATTAGTTAATCAATTAATTAATGAATTAATTAAGTTAATTAATCATGTTTAATTAATCTAATTAAGTAGATAGTTTAATTATACCCTAATTAGACTAATCAGTCAATGACGAACGGGACCCACCTGTCAGGTTGACCAGGTTAACTGCTGACATCATGCTGATGTCAGCAAACACTATTTTGGATAATATTGCATTAAAATAATTAAATAAATCATAAAAATGATTTAATCCTTTTAAAATTAATATAAAATAAACCATAGCTCGGATGAAAAAACTTTGTACATAAAAGTTGCTCAGAACGACGAGATGAATCCGGATTCGCAGCCCGTTTGTCCACCACGCATCCCTAGCATAGCAAACACACAACTTTTCCCCTCCGATTTATCTGTCCGAAAACGGGAAACACCGGGAATACTTTCCCGGATGTTTCCCCCCTTTGCCGGTATCACCTAGTACCGTGTTAGGTCACCTCTAGCACGGTGTATTGCCGCGTCTTGCTTTGTGAAGCTTTGATTGCTCTGTTATTTATTGTGTTCCCCCTCCGTTACTCTTTTTCGGTAGACTCCAAGACCGCTGCCGATGTTCGTGTGTTCGACTACATCGAAGATGACCCCTCCTTCTTGCCAGAGCAACCAGGCAAGCCCCCCCTTTGATCACCAGATATCGCCTACTCTTCTCTCTACTTCTTGCATTAGAGTAGTGTAGCATGTTACTGCTTTCCGTTAATCCTATTCTGATGCATAGCCTGTCATTGTTGCTACAACTGTTGATACCTTACCTGCAATCCTACATGCTTAGTATAGGATGCTAGTGTTCCATCAGTGGCCCTACACTCTTGTCCGTCTGCCATGCTATACTACTAGGCCGTGATCACTTCAGGAGGTGATCACGGGCATATACTATATACTTTACACTGTTACATTACATGTGGTATTGTTCGGAGTTGGGGGCTGAAGGGGCAGGTGGCTCCATCCCGGTAGAGGTGGGCCTGGGTTCCCGACGGCCCCGGACTGTTACTTTGTGACGGAGCAACAGGGCAGGTTGAGACCACCTAGGAGAGAGGTGGGCCTGGCCCTGGTCGACATTCGCGGTTATTTCAAAATAACACGTTTAACGAGATCTTGGTCTTTGATCTGAGTCTGGCTACTGGCCTATACGCACTAACCATCTACGCGGGGACAGTAATGGGCACTCGACGTTGTGGTATCAGCTGAAGCCTTCGTGACATCAGCAACTGAGCGGCGCGCGCCGGATTGGACTGGAATGCCTGCTAGGCTAGGTATGCTTCTGGCCGCCCACGCAACGTGCAGGTGTGCTAAGGGCAATGGGCCCAGACCCCTGGGCGCTTAGGTTTAGACCGGCGTGCTGATCTCTCTGTTGTGTCTAGGTAGGGCTGCGACTTGTTGATCTTCTGAGGCCGGGCATGACCCAGGAAAGTGTGTCCGGCCAAATGGGATCGAGCGTGTTGGGTTATGTGGTGCACCCCTGCAGGGAAGTTAATCTATTCGAATAGCCGTGATCTTCAGTAACAGGACGACTTGGAGCTGTACCTTGACCTTATGACAACTAGAACCGGATACTTAATAAAACACACCCTTCCAAGTGCCAGATACAACCGGTGATCGCTCTCTCACAGGGCGACAAGGGGAGGATCATCGATTAGGATTATGCTATGTGATGCTACTTGGTGAACTTACCATCTACTCTTTTCTACATGCTGCAAGATGGAGGTGGCCAGAAGCGTAGACTTCGATAGGACTAGCTATCCCCTTCTTATTCCGGCTTTCTGCAATTCAGTCCACATATGATACCCTTATTCCATTTGATACCAATGCATACATATGTAGTGTAGCTCCTTGCTTGCGAGTACTTTGGATGAGTATTCATGGTTGCTTTCTTCCTCTTTTCCCCTTTCCTATATCCGATTGCTGCAACCAGACGTTGGAGTCCAGGAGCCAGACGCCACCGTTGATGACGACTACTACTACTCGGGAGGTGCCTACTACTACGTGCAGCCCGCTAACGGTGACCAGGAGTAGTTTAGGAGGATCCCAGGCAGGAGGCCTGCGCCTCTTTCAATCTGTATCCCAGTTTGTGCTAGCCTTCTTAAGGCAAACTTGCTTAACTTATGTCTGTACTCAGATATTATTGCTTCCGCTGACTCGTCTATGATCGAGCTCTTGTATTCCAGCCCTCGAGGCCCCTGGCTTGTAATATGATGCTTGTATGACTTATTTTTATTTGTAGAGTTGTGTTGTGATATCTTCCCGTGAGTCCCTGATCTTGATCGTACACGTTTGCATGTATGATTAGTGTACGATTGAATCGGGGGCGTCACAAGTTGGTATCAGAGCCGACTGCCTGTAGGAATCCCCCTTCCACACTCCTTGGCCGAAGTTGAGTCTGGACATTACAAAAACTTTTACTAACATGGTTGTGTGCCTTACGGGCCCACGTCGCCATCTGGGTGGTATTAGGATATTTTACTCCTCGATCCTTACTCTGGGACTCTGAACTCTCTTCTATTCGGGTTAAATGAATTTTGCTAAAATCTAACATTAGGATCTCGTTATCACTTTCTCCCGGAGAGCCCTTCATTACAGATGATCGACTGCTTCAACAGAAGATTCTGATAATACTCTCCGATGTTCTCCTGAAACTTTGTGCCATTGCTTTTGCAATTCCCTACCACCGAAAAATCCCTATGGATAAATACTTACACCTGTCGTTCTTACTTTTATTCCCAGTTGGTCTTGTTATTACAAGATACCCCGAAATACTCGTCGTTGTTTCGATAATCCCTTGAGCTTACTGCCTTTCTGTTCTTTGTCACCTGAATACCCCTACGGATAATTCTCGCACTTATCGAGTATCCGCTCATCCCCCAGTTGTTCATGTGTTTCACAATGGTCATCGAAATACTATTCGATCCTCCAAAAATCCTTAGTAGCTTATTGCTCTGCAATACTTGTCTACTTGCATGATGGATGCTTTCCATATGTCTAGCAATATTCGTTAGTATCCTTAGACACTGTCATTTTGATCCCTTTGATTCAACATGAGTGCAAATGCACGCAATCATCAGTTGATCCTTGTAAGTTGTCTTTCCGGCTCAGACATCATTTTAAACATGAGCTGGTTCTCAACAAATCCAATTGCCGTCGATTGTACCCCTAAGGCTATTCAACTTATCCATCCCTAATCAGAACATTGCTTCTGATCCCTTGATTTGAAAATCATAATTCCTTTGCATTTGAGCTCTGGATTAGTTAGTTGTTTCCATAATCCAATGCCTTTGCATTGTTACTTCCTATAGTTGTGTGCCGGTCCTCACGTCAGCTCTGTTATGGACTGGTAGATCCTTTAATGGACTTTATCCGACAACGTCCTTCATATTCAATAACCTTGTGAGCCTTCCCTCGGATACATAATGCCTTTGGTAAATGGTATCATCTACTTTCTCAACCTTGCTCTACTTTCGAGCTTGTGATATTTACTCTTGAAACTTGTGGTATATGTTTCTAAGAAGCCCCTATGGGTTGAACATATGCCTTCTCTAAACTGTGTGAACTCGAAAGTTTTCACGAGTCATACACTTCTGGTATTTTGCCAAATAAAATTTCAACACTACAACTTCTTCGAAAGTGAGAAGTGAATGAAAGGTTATGCATTGGAGAAGTGGGAGTCGACCTTGAACTTTGTGTTCATGCCCATGGACATGATGTAGATCTTATCATTAAAGCTTCTCTTAAATTAAATTATTCCTTTGGTATAAGTTCATCTTATATCTGGGATCTGGCCTTTTGCAATAGTGTTTCCGACCATGTTCTCCTTTAAATACTATTTCTCGGACAAGTTGAAGTAATTGTCTTCTACAGATCATTGCACCCGACCAACCATTACTTTGATTTACCATCGTGTATTACACTCTGGTTTCTCAAGAATATCATAGAACTGCATAACTTCTTATGGGTTCTTCATCAACTATTATTTCTCACCGATTCAAATTTTCCCGGGTTGTGGGTTGTCGTCAAGCGAGGACACCAATAAGTGAATCGATTCCGCACCCTGGTTCAATAACTCTTAAATAATTGTTGTTGCTTACGATTTAATAATCACTTAAGTCATTCCTAGCCTGATCGGCTATATCATCATGGTGCTAAATTTTAACTATGCTACTTGGTCCTTAATCCCGGAGCACAACTTTCGATGATGAGCTAAGCTTACGTCGACTTTCCACGTCAGATCTTTTTGCCTTGAACAACAAGCTGGATTCCGAGTTTGTGGCGTACTCGTGGTTCCACTAACTTTTCGCTTCATCATTCCTTTGACCTGATGTCATCGTCGACCGATTACATCTCCATGAAACCTCTCGACAGAATTTGTCATGATCATCATCACCATTCTTTTCTTGGTCCCCGTGTTGTTTCTAATCGGAATACCGACAAATGGTCTATGATGTGTAAATTCTAAACTTCTAACAACCCTATTGCTTTGAAGTTATTGGTCTATAGTTTCATGCTACGTCTATGGCTTATTGAATCATCATTCAAACATTGATCGTGCTACCTAGCCCATATTTCGGGTGCACATTTCAACCAATGTTTAACTGTGTATGTTTTCCTCGAGCATACATCATTAAGTCATTTGATCTAGCTTATGTTATCTCCTGGTTCACATAGTTGTGGAAATCCATCTTTTGGAAATCTCAATGGATTGTCGTTGGGTCAATCAGTCACCTCCTCACCTCTCCTTGATTTACTGGTGAACCCTTGTTCGGAACTCGCTTCCATAGTTCATTTCCCAAGAACCTTACAATGTCATCTCGACAATTTGTGTTGCATCTTTCTGCTCAGGCATCCTAAGTCTGAGTTATCTTGACACCAATCAGATCTGAATCTCGGTCAGATATGATGGTTGGAACATATTTCCAGGAGTTATAACATCTTTATATGACCCAGTAAGGTGATGTCAAGCCTAGCACATCTGGCCGGAGGACTTATGGTTATAGTTCATCCTTTTTAGCAAGGTTATCCATTCTTCCCTGAGGAAATTGTAAGGCTTATTCTACAAGTTGTTCCTGATGGATCCTTTGAGTATCCAAAATCTGACCTTTGCCTGTTGACCATGTCTGAGGGAGTCCTGGATTAGGGGGTGTTCGAGTAGCCGAACTATACCTTCAGCCGGACTCCTGGACTATGAAGATACAAGATTGAAGACTTCGTCCCATGTCCGGATGGGACTTTCCTTGGCGTGGAAGGCAAGCTTGGCGATGCGGATATTCAAGATCTCCTACCATTGTAACCGACTTTATGTAACCCTAACCCTATCCGGTGTCTATATAAACCAGAGGGTTGTAGTCCGTAGGACAGAATCGACTCCATACACATCAATCATACCATAGGCTAGCTTCTAGGGTTTAGCCTCCTTGATCTCGTGGTAGATCTACTCTTGTACTACCCATATCATCAATATTAATCAAGCAGGAGTAGGGTATTACCTCCATCGGGAGGGCCCGAACTTGGGTAAAACAAAGTGTCCCTTGTCTCCTGTTACCATCCGGCCTAGACGCACAGTTCGGGACCCCCTACCCGAGATCCGCCGGTTTTGACACCGACATTGGTGCTTTCATTGAGAATTCCTCTGTGTCGTCGCCTTTAGGCCCGATGGCTCCTTTGATCATCAACAACGATGCAGTCCAGGTTGAGACTTTTCTCCCCGGACAGATCTTCGTCTTCGGCGGCTTCGCACTGCGGGCCAATTCGCTTGGCCACCTTGAGCAGATCGAAAGCTACGCCCCTGGCCATCAGGTCAGGTTTGGAAGCCTAAACTACACGGACGACATCCGCGGGGACTTGATCTTTGACGGATTCGAGCCATAGCCAAGCGTGCCGCACTGTCTCGATGGGCAAGATATAGCTCTGCCGCCGAACAGCGCCTTGGAGGCCGCACACGCATCGGTTCCGACCATTGATTCGGAGCCTACTGCACCAATCGAGGATCAGCGGTTGGACGCTGCCTCAGGGGCTGCAATCTCAGAGGCGATTGAGCCGAACTCCAGCCCCGCACTCCGCATAGCCCGTGACTCCGAGGAGCCGGATTCCTCTCCGAGCTCCGAGCCCTCCGCGCCCCTGCCGATCGAATCCGATTGGGCGCCGATCATGGAGTTCACCGCCACGGACATCTTTCAGCACTCGCCCTTTGGCGACATCCTGAATTCTCCAAAGTCTCTCTCTTTATCAGGAGAGCCCTGGCCGGACTACAGTCAGCAAGGTTGGGATACGGACGACGAAGAAATTCAAAGCCCACCCACCACCCACTTCGTAGCCACTGTCGACGACTTAACCGACACGCTGGACTTCGACTCCGAAGACATCGACGGCATGGACGAGGATGCAGGAGACGAACAAGAACCAGCACCTGTTGGGCGCTGGAAGGCCACCTCGTCATATGACATATATATGGTGGATATTCCAAAAGATGGAGATGGCGATGGAACAGTGGGGGATGATGCCCCCAAGAAATAGCAAAAGCGCCGGCGTCGGCGGCTCCGCTCTAAATCCCGCAATAGCAAAAACGGTGATTCCGGCACGGGAGATAATACTACCCCGGATAGCGCGGAAGAACACCCACCTCAGCAAAATTCGGCACAGGAAGATGGAGAAACCATCCCTCATGAAAGAGTGGCAGACCGAGAGGTCGAGGATGATAACTATACGCCTCCCTCCAAAGACGAGGCTAGCCTCTATGACGACGAATTTTTCATACCATCAGACCCCGCCGAACAAGAGCGTTTTAAACGCAGGCTTTTAGCCACGGCAAGCAGCCTCAAGAAAAAGCAGCAACAGCTTAGAGCTGCCCAAGAATTGCTAGCTAACAGATGGACTGAAGACCTTGTGGCCGAAGAGTATGAACTCGAACGCCCCTCCAAGAATTACCCAAAGCGCAGGACGCTACCCCAATCAGAGGAAGCACCTACATCACCAGCGCATGACATGGCAGACCGGCTACCTCGCGGCCGTGACAGAGAGGCCTCTCGGCCCTCCACCCAAGCCATGCCCCGACGCCGCTCAACTAAGGCACGGGTAAATGCGCCCGACCTGCGAGACATACTGGAGAAAAAGGCAAGACAAACAAGATTGATCTACGGATCGCGCAGGCGCCCTACGGCATGTGATAATGATCTTCACTCCGGATACAACAAATCTGGCCGGGCCGAACACAACAGACATAGCTCTTCCGAGTTGCGTCGTGATATAGCCCAGTATAGAGGCTCCGCACACCCGCTATGCTTCACGAATGAAGTAATGGATCATAAAACCCCAGAGGGTTTCAAACCCGTAAACATCGAGCCATACGATGGCACAACAGACCCGGCGGTATGTATCGAGGATTATCTCCTTCACATCCACATGGCATGCGGCGATGATCTACACGCCATAAAATACCTCCCGCTCAAACTTAAAGGACTGACCCAGCATTGGCTTAACAGCTTGCCAGCAGACTCAATCAGTTCTTGGGAGGACCTAGAAGCCGCATTCCTCGACAACTTCCAGGGCACTTACGTGCGACCGCCGGATGCCGACGACTTAAGCCACATAATTCAGCAGCCAGAAGAATCGGCCAGACAATTCTGGACACGGTTCCTAACAAAGAAAAACCAGATAGTCCACTGTCCGGACGCAGAGGCCCTAGCAGCCTTCAAGCATAACATCCGCGACGAGTGGCTTGCCCGGCACCTGGGACAGGAAAAGCCGAAATCCATGGCAGCCCTCACGACACTCATGACCCGCTTTTGCGCGGGAGAAGACGGCTGGCTAGCTCGCAGTAACAACTTATCAAAGAACCCTGGTAATTCGGATACCAAGGACAAAAGTGGTAGGACACATCGGTATAAGCAAAAATGCCACGTTAACAGCGACAGCAATGAAGACACGGCAGTCAATGCCGTATTCAAAGGCTATAAATCCGGTCAGCGGAAAAAGGCATTCAAAAAGAATACTCAGGGCCCAGCCAGTTTGGACCGAATCCTCGATCGCTTGTGCCAGATACATGGCACCCCCGAAAGGCTAGCCAATCACACTAACAGGGATTGTTGGGTGTTCAAGCAGGCAGGCAAATTAAGAGCCGAAAATAGAGACAAGGGGCTGCAGAGCGATGACGAGGAGCCCAAGCCGCCGAACAACAATGGACAGAAGGGCTTTCCCCCACAAGTGCGGACGGTGAACATGATATACGCAACCCACATTCCCAAGCGGGAGCGGAAGCGTGCGTTACGGGACGTATACGCGATGGAGTCAGTCGCCCCCAAAGTTCCACCCATGGTCCTCCTGCCCGATCACTTTCGATCGAAGGGACCATCCCACTAGCATCCGTCACGGCGGCTTCGCCGCATTGGTTCTCGACCCAATCATCGACGGATTTCACCTCACAAGAGTCCTCATGGACGGCGGCAGTAGCCTGAACCTGCTTTATCAGGATACAGTGTGGAAAATGGGCATAGATCCCTCAAGGATTAAGCCCACAAGAACGACCTTTAAAGGCGTTATACCAGGTACAGAAGCCAACTGTACAGGCTTAGTAACACTTGACGTAGTCTTCGGATCCCCAGACAATTTCCGGAGCGAAGAGTTAATCTTCGATATAGTCCCGTTTCACAGTGGCTATCACGCCCTGCTCGGACGAACCGCATTCGCAAAATTCAATGCGGTGCCGCACTATGCATACCTCAAGCTCAAGATGCCAAGCCCTTGAGGAGTAATTACGGTCAACAGAAACACCGAACGCTCCCTCCGTACGAAGGAGCATACGGCGGCTCTCGCAGTGGAGGTACAAAGTAGCCTTCTCAGGTAATCCTCCAGTCCGGCCATTAAAAAGCCAGACACTGCCAAGCGCGCCCGGAGTAACCCACAGTAGGATCGTCTGACACACTCTGAGCAAGCGTAGCAACGCGGCCCCAACCCCAGCTTCCGCGACCTAGCGAAAGCAGTACCTCGCGTACATAACGACGCCCTTGAAATACCATGGGCACAGGGGAAGGGGCACAATAACGGCACGCCCTAAATACGGCTTAAAACGTACTACGGGCTGCCGGATTCCTTTTCAATTTTTTCTTACTTCCTGGACTCCATACTTCGGACGACCTGTTCGGCAACTCGACTGCCGCACAAACGATGCAAGATCCAGGGAGACAGACAAGCCATGCCGCACTATGGAACTCCCAAGTGGTGTCTATTACGAGCAGTATACCTGTTTTAAATTCAATTCCGCGGCCTGCCCCTGGTCAGGACATACTGAATAGTCCAATATATTTTGCTTACCGCACTATTTGTATCGTTCGGCTTTGATAAATAGCCTCTCTATAAACAATGCTTAGCTTTTTGTCTATTTTTTGCATTACACTCTTTTATATATGTTCATTAATGACATGTTGCACCCGTACACTGTGGTACGGCAAGTACGCCAGGGGCTTCAGTACCCTTTAATATGGTGTGAGAAGTCTGTACACTTTCACAAGTGCGGCACCCCGAACTTATAGCACTATATGCATCGGCTCCAAATCATGATTTGGGTCAATAGTTGGGTTTGCCCGGCTCCTATGTTTCCGTGCCTTACGTTCCGCTATATCGGCTAAGGTAGCACTAGGAGAACCACTGCGATTGTGCCCCGATTGAGCTGGGTTAAGCACCTCAGTGGAGAAAGCTAAAACTGACTGTCATGATGAGGCGAGAGACCGGTCGCTGTTCGAGAGGTTTTTTGAGTCCCTAAAGACTTATGCCGCTTTGAGCGAGGAGCTGGATGACCCCAGCCAAGGCGTGGATAGCGCCCCGAACTCGGTCTTCCGAACTAGGGGCTTCGCCAAAATTTAAAATTATAAAGTTCTATGGCTAAGTGAGAGTGTTCAAGCATTATAGTCCGATTGCCTGGTTCGTCGTGCTGAGCGCCTCCCTCGAAGGACCCAACCATGGGAAAAAGAGCGCTCAGGTTTATCACCGAACACCCCAGCACTAGTGGCATGGGGGCAGAAGCCGACGACTGGCCATTTCTCAATTTTTGATAAACGGCTGCACAGAAAATAATATTTTAAATTCAATAAGCATTGCTTAGCGCATATGAACAAGTTTTCAGTGCACATGATAAAATTGAGCAAGTTCATTCAAAAATTACATCCTTGGTACATTCATCCGCCACAAGGCGGGCACCCGCAAGAACATCCTTATAGTAGTTCTCAGGCTTGCGATGCTCCTTCCCCGGCGGTGGCCCGTCCCTCACAAGCTTCTCACCGTCCAGCTTACCCCAGTGCACCTTAGCACGGGCAAGGGCCCGACGGGCACCTTCGATGCAGACGGAACGCTTGACGACCTCGAGCCTTGGACATGCCTCCACCAGCCGCCGCACCAGCCCGAAGTAGCTCCCAGGTAGGGCCTCTCCGGGCCACAGCCGAACTATGAAGCCCTTCATGGCCTGTTCGGCCGCCTTGTGGAGCTCGACCAGCTGTTTCAGCTGGTCGCTCAAGGGCACAGGGTGTCCGGCCTCAGCATACTGAGACCAGAACACCTTCTCCGTCGAGATGCCCTCTTCAGCTCAGTAGAATGCGGCGGCGGTGGATACGCTGCGGGGAAGATCTGCAAATGCCCTTGGAGAGCTCCAGATTCGGGTAAGTAACAAGTAGTTTACTTTTATATTTCTGCTTTGCATGAAGAATGCCTTACCCGCTGCTATCCTTTTCACCTCCTCCAACTCTTGGAGGGCCTTTTGGGCTTCGGCCTTGGCAGACTTGGCAGTCTCAAGGGCCGTCGCGAGCTCGGACGCTTGGGTCTTTGACTCAAGCTCCAAACTCTCATGCTTTTTCATGAGAGCCTGAAGCTCTTGCTGCACCTCGTCAACCTGAGACCCAAGTTTCTCTCGCTCGGTGCGCTCCACGGCCGTTTTCTTTTCGGCCTCAGATAGCACCTGCTTGAGGGTCGCCACCTCAGTCGTGGCCCCTACAATAAGCAGTACAATCCTGTTATTTATTGCAATCACGCCTCTCTATAGGCACCCTTTTCAGTAAGGTATTTATTACCTTCTTTCTCCTCAAGCTGCCGCTTGGCAAGGCCGAGCTCTTGCTCGGTCCGCTCGAGGTCTTGATTCAGGACACCCACCTCCGCAGCCAGTGCGGCGGTGGATAGCAGCAAAGCCTGCATATGCATATTGACTCTTTTTTAGACTCCTGCAAAATGTACTAGATCCTCTATTCGGCTTTTCTTTTCGAATGCCAAACAGAGCATCAGGGGCTATTGTCTATGCGGTAATATTTTTACATATTTTTTACTTACCTCGAAGCCTGTTAGGAGGCTAGCACAAGCTTCACTAAGTCCGCTCTTGGCGGACTGAACCTTCTGGATCACCGTACTCATAACAGTACGGTGCTCCTCGTCGATGGAGGCGCCTTCAAGCACCTCCAGCAGATTGTCCGGCGCCTCCAGTTGGACGGGGGCTGCCGGCTCAGAAGGCTTGCTCCTCTTGGAAGGAGTTCGCCCGCCGCGGTCCGGAATCGTTGAAGATTCTGGCACGGCGTCCGGCTCAAAGCCAGACTTGGAGCCCTGGGGGGGTCTTGTCCCCTTTACTCCTGGAGTCCGGGAGGTCGCCTTGCGGCTCCTCCAGGACCACCTCCTCCTGCCCCGGAGCTCGTTGTGACGCCACTTCGGCGTCATCCGCAGTGCGGGGGGAGGCAGCGGGCGGAAATGAGTTCACGTTCGAAGAATCCAGGGAGCCGCTCGACGACTCGTTGAGTTCGGCTTGGGACGGGCTGCATGATTATATTCGACATTAGGGAAAGCTGCGCAACAAAAGGAATATCATGAATTACTCTGGTATCCGAACACTTACGATTTCGCCGGACGCCTGGCTCTGTCCGGCCACTCCTCTTCGTCCTCGTCGGCGTCGGGGGCGTAGTCAGATGGAGGGGTTTTCCTCTTCTTGGACCCCTCGGCCTTCCCCCTTGGGGCGGCCTTCCTTTTATTTCCTCCCCCCGCTGGGGGGGAGAGCTTTCTTCTTCCTCCTCCTCGTTTTCACGGGAGGAGTGCGCCTCGGACTCGTCGGATGACGAGTCCGACAACACCACATTACGGGTACTCTTTCGAGTCCCCATGGCCTTCTTCTTCTTGGCCTTCTACTCCGGCACCACATAAGGCGCCGGAGCCAGCAGCTTCACTAGTAGAGCTGGGGCTGGGTCTTCGGGCAACGGAGCCGGACAGTTAATCAGTTCGGCTATCGCCCGCCAAGCCTGTCAAAGGTAAAGGAGTTTAGATCCTACATAGAGTCAAACTATGAAAAAAGTTGAACATCCTGTAAAAGGTGAAGATAGCTTACCTCGCTAGCATGACGCTGCGAGCTGTATCCGCGGTCCTCGGAAGCGGATGCGGGGTCCGTGGCACCTTTGATTAGCACCTTCCAGACGTCTTCATACATCGTGTCGAAGAGCCTGTTAAGGGTTCGGTGCTGTGCCGGGTTGAACTCCCACAGAGTAAAGTCCAGTTGTTGACACGGGAGGATTCGGCGAACGAGCATGACCTGGACTACATTTACAAGCCTGATTGGCTTGTTTACCAGGGACTGGATGCATGTCTTCAGTCCGATCACCTCTTCCTCGTTACCCCATGATAGGCCCGCCTCTTTCCAGGACATAAGACGCGTGGGGGGTCCGGATCGGAACTCGGGGGCTGCGGTCCATTTCGGATCGCGTGGCTCGGTGATGTAAAACCACCCAGCTTGCCACCCCTTGAGGGTCTCTACAAAGGAGCCCTCGAACCACAGGACGTTGGCAATCTTGCCCGCCATGGCGCCTCCGCACTCCGCCTGGCTGCCGCTCACCACCTTGGGCTTAACGTTGAAAGTCTTGAGCCAGAGGCCAAAATGGGGGCGGACGCGGAGGAAAGCCTCGCACACGATGATAAACGCCGAGATGTTGAGGATGAAGTTCGGGGCCACATCGTGGAAATACAGGCCATAGTAGAACATGAGCCCCCGGACGAATGGGTGAAGTGGAAAACCCAGTCCACGGAGGAAGTGGGGAAGGAATACTACCCTCTCATGGGGCCTTGGGGTGGGGAGAAGCTGCCCCTCCTCGGGAAGCCGGTGCGCTATGTCTTTGGACAAGTATCCGACCTTCCTTAGCTTTTTTACACCGCCCTTCATGACAGAGGAGACCTTCCATTTGCCTCCTGCTCCGGACATCACTGGAGAAGGTCGAGGTGGGAAGTGTGGGCTTGGGCGCTGGAGCTCCGGTGCGCAGGAGATGGATAGGCAAAGGAGGAAGAAGGCGAAGGTAAAAAGGTGGACCCTTATCCCCTTATATGGGCGGATGCGGTTGTGCGTCCCCACCTGCCTAATAAAACTCGCTTGCCTCCCAAGCGCCGTAGTAAATGGCGCGGTTAGGGTTACCCACGTCCGTATTGATGAGAATCCCGTAAAAAGGGCACACGATCTTTGCTTTGACAAGACGTGCCAAGGAAACCGCCTCGCAAAACATGCTGAGGTGGATAAGTTAAAACGATTCGAGTAAAGGACTTGGCCGTAGTGTGATAGCGCACTACGGAATGCGTCAGCAGATTTGATTTGTGTTAATATTATTCTCTCTATGGAAATATGTGGAAGCTTATTTTGCAGAACCGGACACTACTCTTGGTGTTTACAATCTTCTATGAAGGACTTGGAGGAGGAACCCGCCTTGCAATGCCGAAGAAATTTGCGCGCCGGACTCGTCGTCATTGAAGCCTGGTTCAGGGGCTACTGAGGGAGTCCTAGATTAGGGGGTGTTCGGGTAGCCGAACTATACCTTCAGCCGGACTCCTGGACTATGAAGATACAATATTGAAGACTTCGTCCCATGTCCGGATGGGACTTTCCTTGGCGTGGAAGGCAAGCTTGGCAATGCGGATATTCAAGATCTCCTACCATTGTAACCGACTTTATGTAACCCTAACCCTATCCGGTGTCTATATAAACCGGAGGGTTGTAGTCCGTAGGACAGAATCGACTCCATACACAGCAATCATACCATAGGCTAGCTTCTAGGGTTTAGCATCCTTGATCTCGTGGTAGATCTACTCTTGTACTACCCATATCATCAATATTAATCAAGCAGGAGTAGGGTATTACCTCCATCGAGAGGGCCCGAACCTGGGTAAAACAAAGTGCCCCCTGTCTCCTGTTACCATCCAGCCTAGACGCACAGTTCGGGACCCCCTACCCGAGATCCGCCGGTTTTGACACCGACAATGTCCATGCTATCTCGAAGCATGTCTGTGGTACTCCGATTTTCAATAAGAGCATTTAAAGCACAATGCTAAATTATCTCTATCAATTATCCAAACACCGTTGTATGGGTAATGTCATGAAATTTCTCTCCCCTTTCCTAAAGGTTTTCTACGTTATATCATGTCATGGCTATCATGCTCTGTTTGTCCTTGGGAAGGATATACCCCCTGAAATTTGTATTTAAACACATTTTCCTTTCCATTGTTCTGTTTAATATGAAGATCACCTTTTCCTTTCCATTGTTTTGTTTACCCCTTCTGATGACCTATATGATCTAAGCAGTAATGTTCTTCTGCTTATGTAAACACCTTGGTGTACAACCTTGTCAGTAAGACCCTGTTGCTTTTGTTGATAGCATTCCGGTAACCACCGATGGACGAGAACTTTGCCTATTGGTCCGCCTCGTGTCAACGAGCAGGAAAATGGTTCTCTTCGTCCCTCGCCCTTGGTACCGATGTTGTTGCCGACATAATCGATAGGCTACCCTCTGACATGTCTTGCTATCATGACCGTGCAAGTGTCAGTCCCCTTTCTACTTTTAACCACATGGTGGGCCCATAACCCAAAGTTCCACAGGATCGAAACCTGACTCTCCTGTACACCCCCGGTTTCCAAAGTTGTTCCTCGCGCGTGATCTCGTATGTAATTCACGAGCCACCTTCCTAGTGACCTATTCTGGTATCAGACGCAATACTTATTCTCGTTGCTCTGAACCCCTTTTCACGCCCTGTTTCAGGCATCGAACAATTGCCTGCCCGCTTGAAACTTCTTATGGTACCTTCTTACTTGCTCTCGATATCTTCTTAAGTTCAATTCGAGAGTTACTTTCCGACACCTTCCCCGACGTTATTGACCAGATAGTCGACCTTGCAGAGGTCTATTCTCCCAGAATGCCCACCCTTTATTCTTTTGTAAGTATGGTGAAATTCTGAACAAAACATGATGACTTCATCATGGTGACCTGAAGCAGACAAATGAAGACGTCAATGTAATGGATCGATTTCGTTGAGAATAGCAACCAAGACCGATAAGATTCATTAGAATTTCGTAACCAGACCTTTCCCCCTTATCCCACCTCTTAAATCTCGGGATGAGATTTCTTGTAGTGGAGGAGAATTGTGACGCCCGGATAATTAGACTACAGTAAACTTCTACTAATGATGCCACGTCACCTCGATTACTGTTGCTAATCTTGCGTTAGTTCGAAACCGGTTCGAATTCAAAATCACAATCAAGCAAACAATAAAAGCTTTCAATTATAAAATCTAAAATGTTTGGAGTGAGCCAAATAGTGCCTAAGGAAATTATGGTGGAGAGTTCACACTTTTATAAAGTAGTTAAATGCACTAAAATAAATAAAACAGTGGCAAAACTATTATTTAAATGCTCTTAAATTAATAAACAAATACAAACTACTTTGATTAATGTGCCAAGTTATTTGTGGAAGTGGAATATTTAGTAACGCTAAGTTAGAGACTCTTATTGTGTTTTATTTAAACTAAAGCAATTAAGGATTAAAAAACAGAAAAGAAAAACAAAACAAAACAACAAAAATAAAAAACACGCAACCCACCCCCCCACTGGGCCATGGCCCAACTTGGCTGGACGGCCTCGGCCCACCAGGCCCAACCGGCCAGCCCACCCCCTTACTCCCTTATCCCCTCTCGCCCGCAACCCTAACCGCACCCCTCCCCACTACTCCCACTCGCCCCCACTCCCTCTCCCTCGCCCCCCTCTGCCTGATCTCGATCTGGATCAGGAGGGGGCCGCCCCGACGTCGCCGCCACCCAACGTCGGCGCCCATCGCTCGCAGTCATCGTCGTCACCTCACGGGCGACGCCTCTCCGCCTCTCCATACTCCTCCACGGCCGACCACCTTGTCACTGGACCTTCTCGCGCCTCTCCATCGCCGGAGCCACGTCGCCACGCCGATCGACGCTGCCGCTTGGACATCGCCGGAGCTGCCCCGTCGTCGTCCCCGTCCTCCTCCTCGAACCCCGCTGCCGTTTCCCTACATCCCCATGGCGAGGCCCTCGGCCTCCTCTTCCCCCTCCGCTGCTCTCTGCTTCCCCGGCTGCTCCGTTGCGCCCATGTCCGCACACCGCGGCGACCGCCCACCCGCAGCGCGCGCTCACCGCGCCCCCTCTGTGCGCCACTTGATTCGCCCGCCGATTGCACTCGCCATGTCGGAGGTCACCCATCGCACGCGCGACACCGCGCCTCGCCCGGGCCCCGTCCCCACTCACCATCGTCGCCCAGACTCACCTCCCCCGCGCTACCCTGCCTCGCGGCGGTCCGCCTCACCGCACCGCTTGCGCCCCCACTGCCATGCCACCGTCCCCCTGCTGCTGGTGCGATGTCGCGCCCCTGCTCCCCTGCGGTGGCTCCTCTGCCGCCCGCGGGCCGCCCGTCGCCGGACCCGCACTCCGCCGGCGCACGCGCCCACACCACCGCGGCTACCTTGGCCACAGACCTCGTCGCGCCGCCTTGCTCTGGCTACGACCGTAACCGCCGGCGCCAGCCCGCAGCGCCCGCTCGGGCAGAGCCCAAACCTCACCCGGCGCCCTTGTGCCCGTTTCGCCTATGCCCCGCTAAGGCACCCTTGGGGCCTATGACATATGGGCCCTGCCCCAGAATGTTAAAAAAAGAAAATAATAATAATAATAATAATAATATATGAAATGAGAATTAAATAATAATTAAAATAATTAATTAATTAGTTAATCAATTAATTAATGAATTAATTAAGTTAATTAATCATGTTTAATTAATCTAATTAAGTAGATAGTTTAATTAAACCCTAATTAGACTAATCAGTCAATGACGAACGGGACCCACCTGTCAGGTTGACCAGGTCAACTGCTGACATCATGCTGACGTCGTCAAACACTATTCTAGATAATATTGCATTAAAATAATTAAATAAATCATAAAAATGATTTAATCCTTTTAAAATTAATATAAAATAAACCGTAGCTCGGATGAAAAAACTTTGTACATGGAAGGTTCTCAGAACGACGAGACTAATCCGAATTCGCAGCCCGTTCGTCCACCACGCATCCCTAGCATAGCAAACATGCAACTTTACCCCTCCGATTCATCTGTCCGAAAACGGGAAACACCGGGAATACTTTCCCGGATGTTTCCCCCCTTTGCCGGTATCACCTAGTACCGTGTTAGCTTACCTCTAGCACTGCGTATTGCCACGTCTTTCTTTGTGATGCTTTGATTGCTCTATTATTTATTATGTTCCCCCTCCGTTACTCTTTTCCGGTAGACTCCGAGACCGCTGCCGATGTTCGTGTGTTCGACTACATCGAAGATGACCCCTCCTTCTTGCCAGAGCAACCAGGCAAGCCCCCCCTTTGATCACCAGATATCACCTACTCTTCTCTCTACTTCTTGCATTAGAGTAGTGTAGCATGTTACTGCTTTCCGTTAATCCTATTCTGATGCATAGCCTGTCATTGTTGCTACAACTGTTGATACCTTACCTGCAATCCTACATGCTTAGTATAGGATGCTAGTGTTCCATCAGTGGCCCTACACTCTTGTCCGTCTGCCATGCTATACTACTGGGCCGTGATCACTTCGGAGGTGATCACGGGCATATACTATATACTTTACACTGTTACATTACCTGTGGTACTGTTCGGAGTTGGGGGCTGAAGGGGCAGGTGGCTCCATCCCGGTAGAGGTGGGCCTGGGTTCCCGACGGCCCCCGACTATTACTTTGTGATGGAGCGACAGGGCAGGTTGAGACCACCTACGAGAGAGGTGGGCCTGGCCCTGGTCGGTGTTCGCGGTTATTTCAAAATAACACGTTTAACGAGATCTTGGTCTTTGATCTGACTCTGGCTACTGGCCTATACGCACTAACCATCTACGCGGGGACAGTTATGGGCACTCGACGTCGTGGTATCAGCCGAAGCCTTCGTGACATCAGCAACTGAGCGGCGCGCGCCGGATTGGACTGGAATGCCTGCTAGGCTAGGTCTGCTTCCGGCCGCCCACACAACGTGCAGGTGTGCTAAGGGCGATGGGCCCAGACCCCTGGGCGCTTAGGTTTAGACCGACGTGCTGATGTCTCTGTTGTGCCTAGATAGGGCTGCGACGTGTTGATCTTCCGAGGCCAGGCATGACCCAGGAAAGTGTGTCCGGTCAAATGGGATTGAGCGTGTTGGGTTATGTGGTGCACCCCTGCAGGGAAGTTAATCTATTCAAATAGCCGTGATCTTCGGTAACAGGACGACTTGGAGTTGTACCTTGACCTTATGACAACTAGAACCGGATACTTAATAAAACACACCCTTCCAAGTGCCAGATACAACCGGTGATCGCTCTCTCACAGGGCGACGAGGGGAGGATCATCGGTTAGGATTATGCTATGCAATGCTACTTGGTGAACTTACCATCTACTCTCTTCTACATGCTGCAAGATGGAGGTGGCCAGAAGCGTAGACTTCGATAGGACTAGCTATCCCCTTCTTATTCCAGCTTTCTGCAGTCCAGTCCACATATGATACCCTTATTCCATTTGATACCAATGCATACATATGTAGTGTAGCTCCTTGCTTGCGAGTACTTTGGATGAGTACTCATGGTTGCTTTCTTCCTCTTTTCCCCTTTCCTATATCCAATTGCTGCAACCAGACGTTGGAGTCCAGGAGCCAGATGCCACCGTTGATGACGACTACTACTACTCGGGAGGTGCCTACTACTACATGCAGCCCGCTGACAGCGACCAGGAGTAGTTTAGGAGGATCCCAGGCAGGAGGCATGCGCCTCTTTCGATCTGTATCCCAGTTTGTGCTAGCCTTCTTAAGGCAAACTTGTTTAACTTATGTCTGTACTCAGATATTGTTGCTTCCGCTGACTCGTCTATGATTGAGATCTTGTATTCGAGCCCTCGAGGCCCCTGGCTTGTAATATGATGCTTGTATGACTTATTTTTATTTGTATAGTTGTGTTGTGATATCTTCCCGTGAGTCCCTGATCTTGATCGTACACGTTTGCGTGTATGATTAGTGTACGATTGAATCGGGGGCATCACACACACAGTACTTGAAGGATTTATAACATAGTAGCAATCACACACTTATTACATCGAGTGTCTCAAAAGTGAACCTATTACAATAAATATGGCTTAAGGCCATCTAATAACGATAACAGCAGAAGGCTTGGAAGATAAGTGAGTCCATCAACTCCAACGGCATCACTGAGTATAGAACCATGACCTAAAAGGCGCCTTACTCATCATCAGAAAAGTCTGCAACATGAATGATGCAGCCCGAAAATGGGTCAGCACATGGAATATGCTGGCAAAGTAACACATAGAGAGCAACGAAGAATTAAGACTATACTACATGCATATTTGGCTGGTGGAAAGCTCTATGGTTACAGTTTTGCATAAAGCCAATTTTTCCCTACTGCAAAGGAATAAATTTTATTTAACTATCATGGTAGTTGTTAAACATTGAGAATGGTTAACAGCATTCTCAATCCCAATTAAGCATCATCATTAAAACCCAACAAAATTATTTAGAGTAACATGATGAGATTCACATGATAATCCAAGAACTAGACACACAAGATGTCCATAACCGGGGACACGGCTAACCATCATTAGTTTATACACTCTGCAGAGGTTAGCGCACTTTCCCCCACAAGACTCGATCTCCTCCGTTAGGATTCTCGCACTACATGTTGTTTGAGAAACGGATGACCGAGACATAGTCTTTCAGAAGCGCTAGCACCTTACGGATGGGTAAACTGTACCAACCTACATCCCCTACATCTGCTAGTCTACCACTGTAAGAGTTCGCACGACATAGTCAACTATGCTAGAGCCCATAGTAGCTTGTGGCTGCACACGGAAGTTTCTAGTATGAATAATCTCATGATCCCTTTGAGCCTGGGTGGCGGTCTAAAAGAAAAACAGGCAATCACTGGAATACCCAGGTGCCTCAATCCACCCAGATGTGTGTTTAAGTTGCCACCTTAGATAAACCATTAATTTAACAAACTCACATCTGTCATGGATTTCACTCACCCAATCCACGTCTACTAGCATAGCATGGCATAATAAGCAAACGTAGAAGTAACTCCCAAAGGTTTGATAATAACAGGTGATAGGTACTACCTCATCTACTTCCCAAACCCACAATTTAATTAGATCCTAAACATGCAATGTGTGATGATTGATCTAATGCAATAAAAACTGGGTAATAGGAAGTATGATCAAAGTGTTACTTGCCTTGCTGATGATCCGTGAAACCTAGCAATTCGAAGTAGCAAGCGGCGCACTTCGGATACTCTATCGCAAACAAACAAGCATACAATAAGTACTCAACTAATGCACAGGTAAAACTCGAATAAGAGATCTAACCAGAAAGTTCAACTTAAGAACTCTGGTTGGCAAAAAGAATCAAATCGAACGAAGCAACGAAAGACAAACCGCAAAAGAAACAAGCTCCATTTACTAATCTGAACCTAGGGCAAATTTTACTGTGGCAAAAACTTGTTTGAGTTGGTTAAACGGAAAGAGAGTTTCGAGACGAAACTCTAGGCGCTTGAATCGCCTGATTCCGATAAACGAGTGAAAAGATAAACTAAAACGAACATCGGATCAGGCATCGCAATCAGAAAAATTGCGGATTTAATCCGAGAAAAAGAAAAACGACGAACATGTTAACGAATGAACGTTCGTTAACTGGAACTAAAGATGAACGCGTTCGTTAAAATGAACGAACGAGCGAATGCTCGCTAAATAAATAAACCAGAGAAAAACCGATCTATTTAAAAAAAAACTAGGGTTTTCTAAAAATCCGAAGCGGTTTTTCTCAGAAAACCGGCGGTGGTGGCTACCTCTGCTCGGGCTCCGGCGAAGCTCCAGTGGGGCTCCGGGTGGAGGTGGGTGGTGCGGGGCGGCGGCTCCTAGCAGCGACGGCGGCGGCAGGCGTCGCTGGTGGCGGCTACGGCATGCGGCGGCGCGGGCGGCGGCTTGCAGCGGCGCGAGCGGCGTGGGGAGGCGGCGGTGTTGGCACGGGGCTCCAGGGGGGCTCCGGCGGGGTTATAAAGGGGGGAGGCGGCCAACTTGGGGAAGGGGGCAGCCTCGGGAGGCGTGTCCTCCCCGAACTCGGCGGCGGCGGCGATCGAGACTCCGGTCCTGATCCGGGTCGTGGGAGGCGGCGGCGGCTGGGCCGGCTCGACTGGGCCCTCGGCCGAGTCGGGCGCGCGGGGTTTTTTTAAACAATATTCTACAACTAAAAAAAATTCTAGAAAAATAAATAAAAAACTAAAAATGCCAAAACAAATTTTCATCGTCTAAATAAAATATTTAGAACAGGATGAACATTTTCTTGGCCCTAAATGCAATTTTTGGAAACACGCAAATTTTCCAAAATTCAAATAAAATAGCCAATAAAACCAAAATAAAATCTTATTTGATTTTTTTTATTAAATCGTCATTATTTCTTTATTTTGGGAAAGTCATTTTATTCCCTCTCTCATATTTTTGGTAATAGAAATAATTGAAGATAAAATAAACAAAATCAAACGATCCTATTTTCAGAATTTGAGAAAACTCAAATATGAAAATAACGAAATCCCCAACTCTCTCTGAGGGTCCTTGAGTTGCGTGAAATTTCTAGGATCAACCAAAATGCAAACAAATATGATATTCAATGATGATCTATTGTATAACATTCCAAATTGGAAATTTGGGATGTTACACCAAAACAGAGGCTAGATAAATTATTTATTGCTAAACAGGAGCAAAGAGCAAGGAACAAAAATAAAATTGGGTTGCCTCCCAACAAGCGCTATCGTTTAACGCCCCTAGCTAGGCATGATGATTTCAATGATGCTCACATAAAAGATAAGAATTGTAACATAAAGAGAGCATCATGAAGAATATGGCCAGCACATTTAAGTCTAACCCACTTCCTATGCATAGGGATTTTGTGAGCAAACAACTTGTGGGAACAAGAATCAACTTGCATAGGAAGGTAAAACAAGCATAACTTCAAAACTTTAAGCACATAGAGAGGAAACTTGATATTATTGCAATTCCTACAAGCATAAGTTCCTCCCTCATAATAATTTTCAGTAGCATCAGGAATGAATTCAACAATATAACCAACACCTAAAGCATTCTTTTCATGATCTACAAGCATAGAATTTTTATTACTCTCCACATAAGCAAAATTCTTCTCATTTGGAATAGTGGGAGTATCATAAGAGGCTCGAATACTATAAATTGTTTCCACATTAAAAGACTAATGTTCAGAAAAGGGGTAATAATGATCATGACAAGTTTTATAAATATAATCACTACTTTTTATAGCATAAGTATCATCACAATAATCATCATAGGTAGGAGGCATGCTATCATCATTATAAATTTGCATATCAAAACTTGGGAGACTAAAAACATGATCTTCATTAAACGTAGCATCCCCAAGCTTGGGACAAACATTAATTGCAAAAAATATATTCTCAGAAACATCATCTTCATCAAACATAGCATCCCCAAGCTTGGGCCTTTTCATATCATAAGCATAATCACTCTCATCATTGATAGTATGGATAGCACCAATAGTATCATATTCTTCCAAGCAAGTGCCAAAAAGATTTTCAAGATCATAAGAAGTATCATTATCTTCCACTATTATAAACTAACTAGTGCTAAAACAAGAAACAAAAAAATTCGATTGCAAGATCTAAAGATATACCTTCAAGCACTCACCTCCCCGGCAACGGCGCCAGAAAAGAGCTTGATGTCTACTACACAACCTTCTTCTTGTAGACGTTGTTGGGCCTCCAAGTGCAGAGGTTTGTAGGACAATAGAAAATTTCCCTCGAGTGGATGACCTAAGGTTTATCAATCCGTAGGAGGCGTAGGATGAAGATGGTCTCTCTCAAGCAACCCTGCAACCAAATAACAAAGAGTCTCTTGTGTCCCCAACACACCCAATACAGTGGTAAATTGTATAGGTGCACTAGTTCAGCGAAGAGATGGTGATACAAGTGGTATATGGATGGTAGATAAAAGGTTTTTGTAATCTGAAAATATAAAAACAGCAAGGTAACTAATGATAAAAGTGAGCGTAAACGGTATTGCAATGCGTTGAAACAAGGCCTAGGGTTCATACTTTCACTAGTGGAAGTTCCCTCAACAATAATAACATAATTGGATCACATAACTATCTCTCAACATGCAACAAAGAGTCACTCCAAAGTCACTAATAGCGGAGAACAAACGAAGAGATTATGGTAGGGTACGAAACCACCTCCAAGTTATTCTTTCCAATCAATCCGTTGGGCTATTCCTATAAGATTCCTATAAGTGTCACAAACAGCCCTAGAGTCCGTACTAGAATAACACCTTAAGACACAAATCAACCAAAACCCTAATGTCACCTAGATACTCCAATGTCACCTCAATTATCCGTGGGTATGATTATACGATATGCATCACACAATCTCAGATTCATCTATTCAACCAACACATAGAACCTCAAAGAGTGCCCAAAAGTTTCTACCGGAGAGTCAAGACGAAAACGTGTGCCAACCCCTATGCATAGGTTCATGGGCGGAACCCGCAAGTTGATCACCAAAACATACATCAAGTGAATCAATAGAATAACCCATTATCACCACGGTTATCCCACGCAAGACATACATCAGGTGTTCTCAAATCCTTAAAGACTCAATCTGATAAGATAACTTCAAAGGGAAAACTCAATCCATTACAAGAGAGTAGAGGGGGAGAAACATCATAAGATCCAAATATAGTAGCAAAGCTCGCGATACATCAAGATCGTATCACCTCAAGAACACGAGACAGAGAGAGAAAGAGAGAGCAAACACATAGCTACTGGTACATACCCTCAGCCCCTAGGATGATGAAGATGGCCACCGGAGAGGGATTCCCCCTCCGGCAGGGTGCCGGAACGGGTCTAGATTGGTTTTCGGTGGCTACGGAGGCTTCTGGCGGAACTCCCGATCTATTGTGCTCTCCGAAGTTTTTAGGGTATATGGGTATATATATGAGGAAGAAGTGCATCGGTGGACCTCCGAGCTGTCCACGAGGCAGGGGCGCGCCCAGGGGGGTGGGCGCACCCCCACCCTCTTGGGCAGCCCGGGACTCTCCTAGTCCAACTCTGATACTCCGTGGGCTTCTTCTGGTCCAAAAATAAGTTCCGTGAAGTTTCAGGTCAATTGGACTCCATTTGACTTTCCTTTTCTATGATACTCTAAAACAAGGAAAAACCAGAAACTGGCACTTGTCTCTAGGTTAATAGGTTAGTCCCAAAAATAATATAAAAGTGTATAATAAAGCCGATAAACATCCAAAACAGATAATATAATAGCATGGAACAATCAAAAATTATAGATACGTTGGAGACGTATCAATTCAAGGGCTTGATTATTTTGCTATGATCTTGAGGGAATAAAATAAAGAGAAAGAATAAAAATACATAAAGAGATCATATGGATCTTATGGAGAGTAATGACTTCACATCTAAAGAGTATGATGAATAAAAGTTGTTGAGAGTTGGCAAACCTAGTTTTGGTCATTGTTGCGATTAATAGGGAGTAATAAAGAAAGAGAGGTTTTCACATATAAATATACTATCTTGGACATCTTTTATGATTGTGAGAACTCATTAAAATATCACATGCTAAAGAGTTGATGTTGGACAAGTAAGACAACGTAATGGGTTATGTTCTCTTACATCTGAGATAAATTATATTGTCATGGATCATCCAACATGTTGAGCTTGCCTTTCCCTCTCATGCTAGCCAAATTCTTTGCACCAATTACAGATACTACTTGTGCTTCCAAACATCCTTAAACTTAGTTTTGCCATGAGAGTCCACCATATCTACATATGGATCGAGTAAGATCTTTCTTGTAAGTTATCATTGTTGCAAGCAATAAAAATTGCTCTCTAAATATGTATGATTTATTAGTGCGGAGAAAATAAGCTTTATACGATCTTGTGATGTGGAAGAAATAAAAGTGACGGACTACATAATAAAGGTCCATATCACAAGTGGAAATATAAAGTGACGTTCTTTTGCATTAAGATTTCGTGCATCCAACCATAAAAGCATATGACAACCTCTGCTTCCCTCTGCGAAGGGCCTCTCTTTCATTCTTGTCTTATACTTCATACAGAGTCACGGTGTTTTTCATCTTTCCTTTTTACATTTTATCCTTTGGCAAGCACAATGTGTTGGAAAGATCCTGATATATATGGCTAATTGGATGTGAGTTTTCATGAACTATTATTGTTGACAATATCCTTGAGGTAAAAGGTTGGGAGGCCAAACTATAAGCCCCTATCTTTATCTGTGTCCGACTAAAACTTCATACCCATAAATATTGCGTGATTGTTAGCAATTGTGAAAGACTAAATGATGGTTGAGTATGTGGACTTGCTGAAAAGCTCTTATATTGACTCTTTCTGATGTTATGATAAATTGCAATTGCTTCAATGACTGATATTATAGTTTGTTGGTTCTCAATGAAGTTTCTGATTCATACTTGAAATTGTGAATGGATTGTTACTTTAGCATAAGAATTCATATGACAATATTTATATACGTTGTTGTCCTAAGAATGATCATGATGCCCTCATGTCCGTATTTTATTTTATCGACACCTCTATATCTAAACATGTGGACATATTTTTCGATTTCGGCTTCCGCTTGAGGACAAGCGAGGTCTAAGCTTGGGGGAGTTGATATGTCCATTTTGCATCATGCTTTTATATCGATATCTATTGCATTATGGGTTGTTATTACACATAATGTCACAATACTTATGCCTATTCTCTCTTATTTTACAATGTTTACATGAAGAGGGAGAATGCTAGCAGTTGGAATTCTGGGCTGGAAAAGGAGCAAATATTAGAGACCTATTATGCACAACTCCAAAAGTCCTAAAACTTCACGGGAGCAAGTTTCAGAATATATAAAAAATATTGGGCAAAAGAAGTACCAGAGGGGGGCCACCCACCATCCACGAGGGTGGGGGCGCGCCCTACTCTGACGCCCCCGATTTGACCGTACACTAATCATACACACAAACGTGTATGATCAAGATCAGGGACTCACGGGAAGATATCACAACACAACTCTACAAATAAAATAAGTCATACAAGCATCATATTACAAGCCAGGGGCCTCGAGGGCTCGAATACAAGAGCTCGATCAGAGATGAGTCAGCGGAAACAACAATATCTAAGTACAGACATAAGTTAAACAAGTCTGCCTTAAGAAGGCTAGCACAAACTGGGATACAGATCGAAAGAGGCGCAAGCCTCCTGCCTGGGATCCTTCTAAACTACTCTTGGTCGTCGTCAGCGGCCTGCATGTAGTAGTAGGCACCTCCCGAGTAGTAGTAGTCATCATCGACAGTGGCGCCTGGCTCCTGGACTCCAACGTCTGGTCGCAGCAATCGGGTATAGAAAGGTGGGGAAGGGGGAGCAAAGCAACCGTGAGTACTCATCCAAAGTACTCGCAAGCAAGGAGCTACACTTGCTACCTCTTGAGCTTATGTTGGATTTCCCCGAAGATGAAAGGATGATGCAGCAGAGTAGCGTAAGTATTTCCCTCAGTTTTTGAGAACCAAGGTATCAATCCAGTAGGAGGCCACGCTCAAGTCCCTCGTACCTGCACAAAACGATAGCTACTCGCAACCAACGCGATTAGGGGTTTTCAATCCCTTCACGGTCACTTACGAGAGTGAGATCTGATAGATATAATATTTTTGGTATTTTTGGTATAGAGATACAATGTGAAAAGTAAAAGGCAAAGTAAAAAAGCAAAGCAAGATTAAAGTGATGGAGATTGATTTGATGAGAATAGACCCCGGGGCCATAGGTTTCACTAGTGGCTTCTCTTAAGAGCATAAGTATTCTACGGTGGGTGAACAAATTACTGTTGAGCAATTAACAGAATTGAGCATAGTTATGAGAATATCTAGGCATGATCATGTATATAGGCATCACATCCGTGACAAGTAGACCGAAACGATTCTGCATCTACTACTATTACTCCACTCATCGACTGCTATCCAGCATGCATCTAGAGTATTAAGTTAAAAACAGAGTAACGCTTTAAGCAAGATGACATGATGTAGAGAGATAAATTCAAGCAATATGAAATAAACCCCATCTTGTTATCCTCGATGGCAACGATGCAATACATGCCTTGCTGCCCCTTCTGTCACTGGTAAAGGACACCGCAAGATCGAACCCAAAGCTAAGCACTTCTCTCATGGCAAGAAAACCAATCTAGTAGGCCAAACCAAACTGATAATTCGAAGAGACTTGCAAAGATAAGCAATCATACATAAAAGAATTCAGAGAAGATTCAAATATTATTCATAGATAGACTTGATCATAAACCCACAATTCATCGCTCTCAACAAACACACCACAAAAAAGAAGAAGATTACATCGAATAGATCTCCACAAGAGAGGGGGAGAACTTTGTATTGAGATCCAAAAAGAGAGAAGAAGCCATCTAGCTAATAACTATGGACCCGAAGGACTGAGGTAAACTACTCACACTTCATCGGAGAGGCTATGATGATGTAGAAGCCCTCCGTGAAGACGGCCCACTCCGGCGGAGCTCCGGAACAGGCCCCAAGATGGGATCTCATGGATACAGAAAGTTGCGGTGGTGGAATTAGGTTTTTGGCTCCGTCTCTATTTGTTTGGGGGTACGTAGGTATATATAGGAGGAAGAAGTATGTCGGTGGAGCTTCGGTGGGCCCACGAGGGTGGGGGTGCGCCTAGGGGTATAGGGCGCGCCCCTACCTCGTGCCCACCTTGAAGCTTCCTTGGCGTAGGGTCCAAGTCTCCTGGGTCATATTCGGGAAGAAAATCACATTCCAGAAAGGTTTATTCCGTTTGGACTCTGTTTGATATTCCGTTTCTTCGAAACACTGAAATAGGCAAAAAACAACAATTTTGGGCTAGGCCTCCAGTTAATAGGTTAGTCCCAAAAATAATATAAAAGTGGAAAATAAAGCTCAATATAGTCCAAAACAATAGATAATATAGCATGGAGCAATCAAAAATTGTAGATACATTGGAGACGTATCAGGCATCCCCAAGCTTAATTCATGCTCGTCCTCGAGTAGGTAAATGATAAAAAGAGAATTTTTGATGCGGAGTGCTACTTGGCATGATTTCAATGCAAATCTTCTTAATTATGGTATGAATATTCAGATTAGGAAGATTCAAGACAAAAGTTCATATTGACATAGAGAATAATAATACTTCAAGCAAACCAACAAAGCAATTATGTTTTCTTAAAGTAACATGGCCAAAGAAAGTTCATCCCTACAAAATCATATAGTTTAGTCTTGCTCCATTTTCATCACACTTTAATGCTCTCATCATGCACAACCCCGATGACAAGCCAAGCAATTGTTTCATACCTTAATAATTTCAAACTCGTAAACTTTCACGCAATACATGAGCGTGAGCCATGGATATAGCACTATGGGTGGAATAGAATATAATGATGGGGGTTATGTGGAGAAGACAAAAAGGAGAAAGTCTCACATCAACGAGGCTAATGAATGGGCTATGGAGATGCCCATTGATTGATGTTAATACAAGGAGTAGGGATTGCCATGCAACGGATGCACTAGAGCTATAAATGTATGAAAGCTCAACAAAAGAAACTAAGTGGGTGTGCATCCAACTTGCTTGCTCACGAAGACCTAGGGCACTTGAGGAGGCCCATTGTTGGAATATACAAGCCAAGTTCTATAATGAAAATTCCCACTAGTATATGAAAGTGATAACTCAAGAGACTCTCTATATGAAGAACATGGTGCTACTTTGAAGCACAAGTGTGGAAAAAAGGATAGTAGTATTGCCCCTTTTATTTATTTTCTCTTTTTTTGGGCCTTCTTTTTTTTCTTTGGCCTTTCTCTTTTTTTTCTTTTTTTGGGACAATGCTCTATTGGATGATGATCATCACACTTCTATTGATTTACAACTCAATGATTACAACTCGATACTAGAAAAAAGTATGACTCTATATGGATGCCTCCGGCGGTGTACCGGGATATGCAATGAATCAAGAGTGACAAGTATGAAAAAATTATGAACAGTGGCTTTGCCACAAATACTATGTCAACTACATGATCATGCTAAGCAATATGACAATGATGAATGTGTCATGATAAACTGGATGGTGGAAAGTTGCATGGCAATATATCTCGGAATGGCTATGGAAATGCCATAATAGGTAGGTATGGTGGCTGTTTTGAGGAAGATATAAGGAGGTTTATGTGTGAAAGAGTGTATCATGTCACGGGGTTTGGATGCACCGGCGAAGTTTGCACCAACTCTCGATGTGAGAAAGGGCAATGCACGGTACCGTAGAGGCTAGCAATGATGGAAGGGTGAGAGTGTGTATAATCCATGGACTCAACATTAGTCATAAAGAACTCATATACTTATTGCAAAAATCTACAAGCCATCAAAAACCAAAGTATTACACGCATGCTCCTAGGAGGATAGATTGGTAGGAAAATACCATCGCTCGTCCCCGACCGCCACTCATAACGAGGACAATCAAATAACACCTCATGTTTCAAATTTGTTGCATAATGTTTACCATACGTGCATGCTACGGGACTTGCAAACTTAAACTCAAGCACTTCTGAAATTCACAATTACTCTACTAGCATGACTTTGATATTACTACCTCCATATCTTAAAACAATTATCAAGCATCCAACTTTTCTTAGTATTCCACACACTCAAAAGAAAGTTTCATGTAGCGACCAGACCTCAAACAGTCTGATCTCTGTGCTCCGGTGTCATCCCTGGATCAGTAATGCTGACACCACACAGTACTCGGAGGATTTATAGCAGAGTAGCAATCACACACTTATTACATCGAGTGTCTCAAAAGAGAACTTATTACAATAAATATGGCTTAAGGCCATCTAATAATGATAACAGCGGAAGGCTTGGAAGATAAGTGAGTCCATCAACTCCAACGGCATCACTGAGTATAGAACCACGACCTAAAAACTCCTTAATCATCGTCTGAAAAGTCTGCAACATTAACGTTGCAGCCCGAAATGGGTCAGCACATGGAATATGCTGGCAAGGTAACACATAGAGAGTAATGGAATGCAACAGCTATACTATATGCATATTTGGTTGGTGGAAAGCTCTATGGTTACATTTTTGCGTAAAGCCAATTTTTCCCTACTTCAAAGGAATAAATTTATTTAACTATCATGGTAGTTGTTAAACATTGAGAATGGTTGACAGCATTCTCAACCCCAATTAAACATCATCATTAAACAAACCCAACAAAATTAATTTAGAGTAACATGTTGAGATTCACATGAAATCCAGGTACTAGATACTCAAGATGTCCATAACCGGGGACATGGCTAACCATGATTAGTTTATTACACTCTGCAGAGGTTTGCGCACTTTTCCCCACAAGACTCGATCACCTCCGTTTGGTTTCTCGCACTACATTATGTTTGAGAAACGGATGACCGAGACATAGTCTTTCAGAAGCGTTTGCACCTTACGATGGGTAGACCGTACCACCTACAACCCCTACATCTGCTAGTCTACCACTATAAGAGTTCACACGACTTAATCAACTATGCTAGAGCCCATAATAGCTTGTGGCTGCACACGGAAGTTTCTAGTATGAATAGTCTCATGATCCCTTTGAGCCTGGGTGGCGGTCCAAAAGAAAACAGGCAAGTCCTGCAATACCCAGGTGCCTCAATCCACCCAGATGTGTGTTTAAGTTGCCACCTTAGATAAACCATTAATTAACAATCTCACATCTGTCATGGATATCACTCACCCAATCCACGTCTACTAGCATAGCATGGCATAATAAGCAAACGTAGAAGTAACTCCCAAAGGTTTGATAATAACAAGTAATAGGTACTACCTCATCTACTTCCCATCCCACAATTTAATTAGATCCTAATCATGCAATGTGTGAGGATTGATCTAATGCAATAAAACTGGGTAGTAGAAAAGGTATGATCAAAGTGTTACTTCCTTGCTGATGATCCGCGAAACCTAACGATTCGAAGTAACAGGCGGCGCACTCCGGGTATTCTATCGCAGACAAACAAACAAGCACACAATAAGTACTCATCTAATGCACGGGTAAAACTCAAATAAGAGATCTAACCAGAAGGTTCAACTTAAGAACTCCGGTTGGCAAAAAGAATCAAATCGAACGAAGCAACGAAAGTCAAACAGCGAAAGAAAACAACTTCGTTCTAGCAATCTGGATCTCAGGGAAATTTTACAGTAGCAAACACTTGTTTAAGTTGATTAAACGGATAGAGGGTTTCGAGACGAATCTCTAGGCGCTTGAATCGCCTGATTCCGATAAATGAGCGAAAAGTTATACTAAAACGAAATCGGATCAGGAATCACGATCAGAAAAATCACGGATTTAATCCGAGAAAAAGAAAAACGACGAACGCTCGCTAGAACGAACGAACGGACGAACGCTCGCTATTTAAATAAACCAGAAAAACCGATCTATTTAAAAAACAGAAACTAAAAAAACCGACAAAAAAACCGTTTGTTTTAAACGACGGCACGCAAAACGAGGTGCGGCGAACCTCGGCGGCGGGATCCGGCAGCGGCGGCGGGGAGCGGCAGCGGCGGCGCGTGGCGGCGGCACGTGGGGGCGGGGCGGCTGGGGCAGCTAGGGTTTTCTCCCGGGGGGCTGGGCCGGCTTATATTGCCTAGTCGGGCCAGAGTCCTAGTCGGACAAGGCCGTTAGGTCGGTTCGTTTTTTTTAAATTATTCCGCTTAGAAGAAAAATAAAAATAAATACTAAACGGACTCCAAAAATTCCGAAATAAATTGTCACGGGCTTCTAAAATCAAGCCGCACAAGGTGAACATTTATTTGGGACCTAAATGCAATTTTGAAAAACGCACATTTTTCCTAAATTCAATAAAACACCGAAAAACTCCGAAATAAAATCTTATTGGATTTTATTATTAAATCCTCAATATTTCTTTATTTTGGGAAAGTCATTTTATTCCCTCTCTCATATTTTTGTAATAGAAATAATTGATGATAAAATAAATAAAATCAAATGATCCTATTCTCAAAATTTGAGAGAACTCAAATATGAAAATAACGAAATCCCCAACTCTCTCCGTGGGTCATTGAGTTGCGTAGAATTTCTAGGATCAACCAAAATGCAAAAAAAAATATGATATGCATTGATGATCTAATGTATAACATTCCAAATTGAAAATTTGGGATGTTACAAACCTACCCCCCTTAAGATGAATCTCGCCCTCGAGATTCAGGTTGGCTAGAAAATAGATGAGGGTGGTCTTTGAGCAAGTCTTCCCTCTCGCTCCCAGATGGCTTCATCCTCTGTGTGGTGGCTCCACTGAACTTTGCAAAACTTAATAACCTTGTTGCAAGTGACTCGACTGGCAAACTCGAGAATCTTAACTGGTTTCTCCTCGTAGGTCAAATCGTTATCCAACTGAATAGTTTCCAACGGCACTGTGTCTCTCAACGGTATGTCAGCCATCTCCATGTGACATTTCTTTAACTGAGAAATGTGGAACACATCATGAACTCCTGACAATCCTTCAGGCAATTCCAACTTGTAGGCCACTTCTCCCATACGCTCCAAAACTCGATATGGTCCTACAAATCGTGGCGCTAACTTCCCTTTAATCCAAAACGCTTTGTTCCCCAAAGTGGAGAGACTCGAAGATAAGCTCTATATCCGATTTCATAAACTGTCTCCTTGCGTTTAGAATCTGCATAACTTTTCTGCCTGGACTGGGCTACCTTGAGCCTATCGCGAATCAACTTCACCTTCTGTTCACGCTCTTTAATCAAGTCAGGACCAAACAACTGGCGGTCTCCAACTTCGTCCCACGACAGCGGTGTCCTGCACCTCCTTCCGTACAAAGCTTCGAAAGGGGCCATCTTTAAACTGGTTTGGTAACTGTTGTTGTAAGAGAACTCTGCATATGGCAAATTATCATCCCAACTAGATCCATAATCTAGCGCACAAGCTCTCAGCATATCCTCCAAAATCTGATTGACTCTCTCGGTCTGTCCATCTGTCTGTGGATGAAAAGTTATACTAAATTCTAGCCTGGTTCCCAAAGTTTCGTGCAATTGCTTCCAAAAGTTTGAGGTAAACTGGGTTCCTCTATCTGATACGATACTCCTTGGAACTCCATGCAAACATACGATTCTGGTCATGTATATCTTTGCCAACTTAGTACTGGTGTAAGTGGTCTTTACTGGGATGAAATGAGATACTTTCGTCAATCGATCGACTGCAACCCAAATCGAGTCATAGCCTGAACGAGTCCTGGGCAATCCCATGATAAAATCCATGCCTAACTTATCCCACTTCCATTCAGGTATCGGCAATGGTTGTAACAATCCTGTTGGCTTTTGATGCTCTGCCTTTACTCTCTGACATACATCACAAACTGCTACATACTCCGCAATATCCTTCTTCATTCTGGTCCACCAGAAAATATCCTTCAAATCCAAATACATCTTGGTATTACCTGGGTGAATTGAATATGGTGAATCGTGTGCCTCTTGCAAAATCAACTTCCCGATCTCCGGGTCATTGGGCACGTAAACGCGGTCTTCAAACCATAGGGTGTCGTGCTCATCCTCACGAAATCCTTTAGCTTTTCCTTTGCTCAGTTTCTCCTTTATAGCGGCAATCTCTTTGTCAGCTTTCTGAGCTTCCCTGATTTTATCCATCAAAGTTGACTGAATCTCCAATGCTGCTACATAGCCTCTCGGAACTATTTCCAAACATAGTTCACGAATATTTTCTGCTAACTCTTTGGGTATTTCTCCCATCGTTAATGTATTGACATGACTCTTACGGCTTAATGCGTCAGCTACTACATTAGCCTTTCCAGGATGATAATGCAATTTCATGTCATAATCCTTGATAAGCTCCAACCATCTCCTTTGTCTGAGATTCAACTCCTTCTGGCTGAAAATGTACTTCAAACTCTTATGATCCGTGTACACCTCACAATGATTTCCAATGAGAAAGTGTCTCCATGTTTTCAAAGCATGCACTATGGCTGCTGACTCCAAATCATGTGTAGCATAATTCAACTCATGAGGCTTCAGTTGTCTTGAGGCATATGAAACAACTCTCCCTTCCTGCATAAGCACTGCTCCAAGTCCTCGACGTGAAGCGTCGCAGTACACCTCATAATCATTGGTCTGGTCCGGCAAAATCAACACTAGTGAGGTAACCAAACGTTTCTTCAACTCCTGGAAACTAGCCTCACATTCCTCCGTCCATATGAACTTGGTATCTTTCTTCAACAACTCAGTCATAGGTTTCGCAATCTTTGAGAAATTCTCAATAAATCTCCGGTAGTATCCTGCGAGTCCAAGAAAACTCCGGATCTCTCTAACTGTTGTTGGGGCTTCCCACTTGGTCACGGTATCAACTTTAGCGGGATCAACTACTATACCTTCTCCAGATATAACGTGTCCGAGGAATCCTACTTCCTTCAACCAAAACTCACATTTGCTGAACTTGGCATATAATTGATGTTCTCTGAGCTTTCCAAGTACCAAACGCAAATGCTCCTTATGCTCCTCTTCATTCTTCGAATACACCAGGATATCATCAATGAACACTACGACGAACTTATCCAAGAACTCCACAAACACTTTGTTCATCATGTTCATAAAATAGGCAGGTGCGTTAGTCAGACCAAATGACATAACGGTATACTCGTACAGCCCATACCTGGTAGTAAAAGTTGTCTTCGGAATATCATGTTCTCGAATCTTCAACTGGTGGTATCCTAATCGCAGATCGATCTTGGAAAATACCTTAGCTCCTTGCAATCGATCAAATAGACCGTTGATCATAGGTAGTGATTACTTGTTCTTGATCGTTACTTCATTCAATCCTCGATAATTAACAACCATCCTTAACGATCCATCCTTCTTCTCCACTAGTAGTACTGGCGATCCCCAAGGCGAAGAACTTGGGCGAATATATCCCTTATCCAGTAACTCCTTAATCTGCTTCTTAATTTCCACCAAATCCTTTGCTGGCATCCTATATGGTCTCTTTGATATTGGCCCTGTGCCTGGCAATAGCTCAATCGAAAACTCAATATCTCTATCCGGTGGCATGCCTGGCAACTCTTCTGGAAATACATCGGGAAAATCCCTTACCACTGGTACTTCCTCCTGCACAACTCCTGTTAAGCAGTTTACTTGAGTCCTCTTTGGCACATGTCGGGATACATACTTGATCCTTCTCCCTTCTGGGGTGGTAAGCAAAATTGACTTACTAGCACACTCAATATTCCCTTCATACTTTGATAACCAATCCATGCCTAATATCACATCCAATCCTTGAGATTCCAATACTATTAGGTCTGAGGGAAAAACATAGTTACCAATCCTTAATGGTAATCGATCAGACCATAGACTAGCCACATACTCTGCTCCAGGCGAGGTTACTAACATGGGTGACCTAAGGGCTTGTGTTGGTAGGTTATACTTATACACAAATCCCCTTGAGATGTATGAATGCGATGCACCAGTATCAAAAAGAACGAGTGCAGTAAATGACTTAACCAAAAACTTACCTATTACTGCATCGGGCTGAGCTTCAACCTCCTCCACGCTAACGTGGTTCACCTGTCCCCTGTTGAAAGGGTTCGGCTTCTTCCCAGAACTTCCATTGCCATTTTGGCCTTCAGGACATTCATTGGCATAATGTCCGGTCTTCTGACACTTCAAACAAGTGACTTGGCTCAGGTCCTTCTTGGCTGGGGTTGATGGGTTAGTGCGGTTCTGGCCGTTGCTTCCTCCGTTGCCATTACCATTCTTGATGCCATTGTGATTGTGCGAGCTACCTCCTCCATGAGTATGCTGAAAATGTCCTCCCGGTCTAGGGGTAAAATGTGGCTTCTGCTGAGCTCCTGAATTGTACTTTCCTTGTCCATACTTCCTCTTGCGATTCTCAATTTGCTGCTGCTTCCCTTCAATCATAAGAGAATGATCTACCAACTCCTGGTACTTGTTGCAGGTTGCTACCATCAACTGCATGCTCAACTCATCATTCAGTCCTTCCAGAAACTTCTCCTGCTTAGCTGCATTCGTAGCGACGTCATCTGGGGCATAACATGCTAGTTTACTAAATTCCTCCACATACTGGCCAACTGTCCTTCCTCCTTGGCGCAGGTTGCGAAACTCACGCTTCTTCATGGCCATAGCTCCTGCTGAAACATGTGCAGTACGAAAAGCCTGCTAAAACTGGTCCCATGTGACAGTGTCGACTGGGAAAGTGGCTGTGAAATTCTACCACCATGATGCTGCGGGTCCTTCTAGCTGATGTGTGGAAAACTTTACCTTCTCCGCATCTGTGCATCCTGCTGTGGTCAACTCCCTAGCTGTCTTGCGGAGCCAATCATCTGCTACTATCGGCTCGGTGCTACTGGAAAACACCGGCGGATTCAGCCTAAGAAAACGGGCTAAGTGGTCAACAGGTGGTGGTGGTGGTGGGTTGTTGTTGTTTTTCCCCTGATTCTGATTCTGGACTAGCAACTAAATCAATGTGTTCTGCTGCTGGATCAACTGGGTGAGCTCCGGTGGAAAGGCAAATCTGGGGTCATGTCTCGGAGGCATCTGAGGGTTTAGAAAAGATGAGATATAAGAATAGAGGGGGTCTAAAGAGAAAACACTACCCATATGCACATGAGGCAAAAACAAACAATTCACTTCAATCAATCAAACAAGGGCATACAATCGATCTAACTATCGCAAAAGTGCTCGTACTACTATATTTACATGGTGGACTACTACTACTGATGAGGTGGTCTACTAGAAATATTCTTCGGTTGCAGACTCCATGATATCTGCTCCAGCTTCATCAACATAGTAATCATTGCTAATATCTGGTTCCGAGTCGGTTCCATCGATGATGATGTAGTCTTCTGGGCTAATCACCTGGGGTTCTTCGTCTTCATCTACTGGCGTAGGGCCTCCCATAAATATTCCAATCTTCTTGATCAGGTCGTCATTCTTCTCCACCAATACTTCAATTTCTTCTTCATAATCTTCGCGTGTAGCCTTGAGTTCTTCCTCCAGTTCCTTGATTCTAGTCTTAGCCTTCTTCAGATCTATCATGTCGGCGCACATCTGGTTCTCCTATCGTCGAATGTGCTGATTTAACTCCTGGATAAAAGCAGCAATTGATCTATCCTTCCTGGTGCTGATCATCTCCCAGTGCTCATCTCGGCGCCCACAAATATGGTAGATAGTATCCTTGAGATCCTTGCGGCAGACTTCTCCAATGCGTCCCATGGCGATGTGAGCTGCCATGCTCTTTCCTAGACTCCAGGTTGGTGCATCAAAAGAAAACTCTATGGGCTCGGTGACTAGCATGAACGTCCTTCCTGGAACTTGAACTTGAATCATCCAGCGCTCTTCTTCAGATAAAGTGGAGTTGTAGGTTCCCGTGAAGCTTGGTACTCCTATGTTCAGGTATCTAGTGACTTCCTTCAAGTGTCTTCCAAAGGGTGTATCTTCATTCGGTTGCGTGAACTTGTTCCTTGCATCCGCCATCCTAAAGAGTAGAAAAGATGAGAGGTCAGAAGAGAAGAGAGTGAATAGTGATCTAGGTCTTTAGCTTAGTGGTCGTGTCCTACAGTCAGCGTGTGTTCTAATACCATCTCTATAGCGACCATACCTCAAACAGTCTGATCTCTATGCTCCGTTGTCATCCCTGGATCAGTAATGCTGACACCACACAGTACTCAGAGGATTTATAGCAGAGTAGCAATCACACACTTATTACATCGAGTGTCTCAAAAGAGAAATTATTACAATAAATATGGCTTAAGGCCATCTAATAACGATAACAGCGGAAGGCTTGGAAGATAAGTGAGTCCATCAACTCCAACGGCATCACTGAGTATAGAACCACGACCTAAAAACTCCTTAATCGTCGTCTGAAAAGTCTGCAACATTAATGTTGCCGCCCGAAACGGGTCAGCACATGGAATATGCTGGCAAGGTAACACATAGAGAGTAATGGAATGCAACAGCTATACTATATGCATATTTGGCTGGTGGAAAGCTCTATGGTTACAGTTTTGCATAAAGCCAATTTTTCCCTACTTCAAAGGAATAAATTTATTTAACTATCATGGTAGTTGTTAAACATTGAGAATGGTTGACAGCATTCTCAATCCCAATTAAATATCATCATTAAACAAACCCAACAAAATTAATTTAGAGTAACATGTTGAGATTCACATGAAAATCCAGGTACTAGATACTCAAGATGTCCATAACCGGGGACACGTGTAACACCCTCGATGCAACTATAGCTCCCACGTGTCGAGGCACGACTTAGAGACATAATCTCATTGAAGGCATAAGTCGCAAGTTAGGCAATCTTCACAACATCCCATGTAATATGAATAATAAAGGGGAGATAACATAGTTGGCTTACACTCGCCACGTCAATCAAGTACATAAATAACATTACATCATCCAAACACTCATGACCCGACTACGGCGCCAAAATAAAAGATAACCCAACATGCGACACGGTCCCGATCACCCCCAACTGGGCACCACTACTGATCATCAGGAAAGGAAACATAGTGTCGTTGAGAGTCTTCGTCGAACTCCCACTTGAGCTCAAGCGCGTCACCTGGAGCGGAATCATCAGGCCCTGCATCTGGTGTAATAGTAATCTGTGAGCCATAGGGACTCACCAATCTCGCACCCTCGCGATCAAGACTATTTAAGCTTATAGGTAAGGCAAGGTAGAAATATATGGAGCTGCAGCAAGCGACTAGAAAATATGGTGGCTATCTTATTCGCAAAAGAGAGCGAGAAGAGGAGGCAAAGTGCGAGCGAGAAACTAGAGAACAACCTGCGCAAACATTACTCCAACACCGTGTCCGCTTCCCGGACTCCACCGAGAAGAGGCCATCACGGTAACACACTCAGTTGATTCATTTTAATTAAGTTAAGGTTCAAGTTATCTACAACCGGACATTAACAAATTCCCATCTGCCCATAACCGCGGGCACGGCTTTCGAAAGTTCAAATCCCTGCAAGGGAGTCCCAACTTAGCCCATGACAAGCTCTCACGGTCAACGAAGGAATAGACCTCCTCCCGAGACGTTCCGATCAGACTCGGTATCTCGGTTCTTCAAGACACTTCGGCAGGTTAAAACAAATCCAGCAACACCGCCCGAATGTGCCGACAAATCCCGATAGGAGCTGCACATATCTCTTTCTCAGGGCACACTTAGATTGTCTAAACTTCCGGTAGGCCAGCCCAGAGTTGCCCCTGGTAGCCACCGGCGGCTGACGAGTTGGACCAACACTCAGAGGAGCACTGGCCCGGGGGGGTTTAAAATAAGATGACCCTTGGGCTCCGGAAACCCAAGGGAAAAAGAGGATAGGTGGCAAATGGTAAAACCAAGGTTGGGCATTGCTGGAAAAGCTTTAATCAAGGCGAACTATCAAGGGGTTCCCATTATAACCCAACCGCGTAAGGAACGCAAAATCCGGGAACATAACACCGATATGACGGAAACTAGGGCGGCAAGAGTGGAACAAAACACTAGGCGAGAGGCCAAGCCTTCCACCCTTTACCAAGTGTATAGATGCATTAAGATAACAAGATAATATAATGATATCCCAACAAGTAAATAAATGTTCCAACAAGGAACGGCCTTCAATCTTCACCTGCAACTAGCAACGCTATAAGAGGGGCTGAGCAAAGCGGTAACATAGCCAATCAACGGTTTGCTAGGACATGGTGGGTTAGAGGTTTGACATGGCAATTTGGGAGGCTTGAAAGCAAATGGTAGGCATCTTAGCATTGGCATAGCAAAAGAGCGAGCAAAACTAGCATAGCAAAGATAGTAGTGATTTCGAGGGTATGATCATCTTGCCTGCACAGTTGTCAGAGTTGACTGGATCCTCGAAAGCAAACTCAACAGGCTCCTCGTTAGCGGACTCGTCTCCCGGCTCTACCCAAACAAGACAAAAAAGCAACAAGGACACAATCAACCACGTGCAAGTATCAAACAATACGATGCCATGATGATATGCTATGCGGGATGCGATGCGGGATGCATATGCAAGATTTAACAAGGGATGCATGGACCTGGACACAACTTGGAAATCCAAGTGTGCCACTGGAAAGATGAGATGAAATCGCTTGAAAACGATATAAAGAACGCCGTAATCGGAGTTACGGTTTGGAAATGGCAAGCGATTCAAATATGACACCGGTCTGCGATTTACAGCAAGTAGCCATCTAAATGCAACAAGATGAACATGCTACAACACCCAAACATGACAACAAAATACCTGACAGGGATGCATTCAAGATGCTTAACAAAAGTCTAGCACTAAGCTACGGCCAATTCATCCATTAACAGGTTCAAACAAGCATGGCAAAAATGCATATGGCAAACATATTTCAGACTTAGTGAAATTAACACTTGTCTGGAATCTCAGATCAGGTAGCACTCTTCGGAGCAACAAAACTATATGCTACAGGACCTGAACATGGCAAAGTAAAGCATGGCATGGAGCTACTCAAAGAGCTTAACAAAAGTCCCTTAGTGACCTTGAGCCAAAAGGGATCAGGAAATACAATTGCAAGCAAGTGAACATGGCAAAAACATAATCAGATCACAGACTTAGTGAAAACTGGAGCATGCTGAAAACAGATATCAAGTAGGCATGTTTACGAGCTCGATGCACTCACTACGGAGCAAGTCATGATAATCTAAGCTTACACCCATCAAGAATACACAAAATGCAAGCTAGACATGGCAAGAACAATAGCATAGCATGCACGGGTCAACTACAACATCATCGGCAAAATTGCAAACAAGTTGACAATCTGCCCAGATTCACAAAGTAGCAAAAGTAGAGCTCGATTGACTCAAGCTAGGGTGCTCCATAAATGCAAACAAAGACATGGATGGATAGAGCACTACAATATTAACAAAACATCCTTACTGATCATCCTCAAAAGAGGCACGAATCTCTAGGAAACAACATGAAAATATGGCCATATGAAAAAAACAGCTCAAGGACTTGGTAGAAATGCTAAGTCCCTGAAATCAGAATTACCAAGTGCCTCACTTGGCAAGCTTGTGCTAGTCACCACACACATCACAAAAATACATGGGTTGCACCTCTTGAAAGATGGCAAAACCCTTAACAAAACATATGTAGAGCTCAAGGGCATATCATGCACACATTAATCATGGCAAAAATGACAAAAAGCTAAATGGAGTAGCAGATCTGACAATTATCTCAAGTAGCCCTCTTCTAATAGCATTTTGGGCATCAAGATGAACTCAAATAAAAATGATGCAATGGAATGACATGATGTACTCTCTGAGATGAACATTTCGATACGCTATATGCATGAACCGGAGCTACGGATGCGGAGATACGATGCTATGAACATGGGCACTTGGACTAGGAAATTCCGGGGACTTAGAAAAAAAAGAACCACCAGATCTAGGGTTTCTTCAGCGGTTACTGTAGCTGACGGGCTCGAGGTCGCCAGCGACGGATCCGACCGGAGAGAGCTCGTCGGCGGCTCGGGGACACGGGGCCAACGAGGGCGCTGCCGGCGACGGGGCTGGACGACGGCGGAGGGTGGCCGGAGAGGGCACCACGGGGCTCGGGCGCGGCGAGGTGGCCGCGGGC
>NC_041384.1:421463570-421465525 GCF_002162155.2 Triticum dicoccoides
CGGGCCCGAGCGGGCCTGGCGGCGCGTGGCGACGATGTGGTCATGGTGGCGCCACGTGGCAGCTCCCGGTTTGGGCGGCGGCGAGTTCCGGCCCGGAAGGACGTGTCCGGCCGGCGCGGAAACGATATTTAGGGTTTTGGACGAGGGGGGTCCGGATTTTTCGAGGAGGACCTATTTATAGGCATTGGAGGAGCTAGGAGAGTTCAAATGAGGTGCGGTTTTCAGCCACGCGATCGTGATCGAACGCTCTAGATGATGGAGAGGGTTTAGGTGGGTTTTGGGCCAACTTGGAGGGGTGTTGGGCTGCAACACACACGAGGCCTTTTCGGTCCCTCGGTTAACCGTTGGAGTATCAAACGAAGTCCAAATGGTATGAAACTTGACAGGCGGTCTACCGGTAGTAAAACAAGGCCGCTTGGCAAGTCTCGGTCCAGTCCGGAAATGTTTAATCCCCACACACGAAAGAAAGGTAGAAATGACCACCGGAGGAGAATGAAGCGCCGGAATGCAAAACGAACAACGGGGAAAATGCTCGAATGCATGAGATGAACATGTATGCAAATGCAATGCACATGATGACATGATATGAGATGCATGCCAACGATAACAACACATGGAGACAAAAACCCGAACCCGAGAAAATAAATTAACTTAACGCCGGAAACGGCAAGAGTTGGAGTACAAATTGGGAAAGTTACATCCGGGGTGTTACAACACGGCTAACCATGATTAGTTTATTACACTCTGCAGAGGTTTGCGCACTTTTCCCCACAAGACTCGATCGCCTCCGTTTGGTTTCTCGCACTACATGGTGTTTGAGAAACGGATGACCGAGACATAGTCTTTCAGAAGCGTTTGCACCTTACGATGGGTAGACCGTACCACCTACAACCCCTACATCTGCTAGTCTACCACTGTAAGAGTTCACACGACTTAATCAACTATGCTAGAGCCCATAATAGCTTGTGGCTGCACACGGAAGTTTCTAGTATGAATAGTCTCATGATCTCTTTGAGCCTGGGTGGCGGTCCAAAAGAAAACAGGCAAGTCCTGCAATACCCAGGTGCCTCAATCCACCCAGATGTGTGTTTAAGTTGCCACCTTAGATAAACCATTAATTAACAATCTCACATCTGTCATGGATATCACTCACCCAATCCACGTCTACTAGCATAGCATGGCATAATAAGCAAACGTAGAAGTAACTCCCAAAGGTTTGATAATAACAAGTAATAGGTACTACCTCATCTACTTCCCATCCCACAATTTAATTAGATCCTAATCATGCAATGTGTGAGGATTGATCTAATGCAATAAAACTGGGTAGTAGAAAAGGTATGATCAAAGTGTTACTTGCCTTGCTGATGATCCGCGAAACCTAATGATTCGAAGTAACAGGCGGCGCACTCCGGGTATTCTATCGCAGACAAACAAACAAGCACACAATAAGTACTCATCTAATGCACGGGTAAAACTCAAATAAGAGATCTAACTAGAAGGTTCAACTTAAGAACTCCGGTTGGCAAAAAGAATCAAATCGAACAAAGCAACGAAAGTCAAACAGCGAAAGAAAACAACTTCGTTCTAGCAATCTGGATCTAGGGCAAATTTTACAGTAGCAAAAACTTGTTTAAGTTGATTAAACGGATAAAGGGTTTCGAGACGAATCTCTAGGCGCTTGAATCGCCTGATTCCGATAAACGAGCGAAAAGTTATACTAAAACGAAAATCGGATCAGGAATCACGATCGGAAAAATCGCGGATTTAATCCAAGAAAAAGAAAAACGATGAACGCTCGCTAGAACGAACGGACGGACGAACGCTCGCTATTTAAATAAACCAGAAAAACTAATCTATTTAAAAAAACCAAAACTAAAAAAACCGACAAAAAAACTGATCTTTTTTAAACTACGCCACGGAAAACGAGGCGCGGCGAACCTCGGCGGCGGGATCCG
>NC_041384.1:421465770-421474268 GCF_002162155.2 Triticum dicoccoides
TGGCGGCGGCGGGCAGTGGCGGCGGCGGCGGCGACGCGTGGGGGCGGGGCGGCTGGGGCGGCTAGGGTTTTCTCCCGGGGGGGCTGGGCCGGCTTATATTGCCTAGTCGGGCCAGAGTCCTAGTCGGACACGGCCCGTTAGGTCGGTTCGTTTTTTTTTAAATTATTCCGCTCGGAGGAAAAATAAAAAGAAATACTAAACGGACTCCAAAAATTCTGAAATAAATTTTCACGGGCTTCAAAAATCAAGCCGCACAAGGTGAACATTTATTTGGTACCTAAATGCAATTTTGAAAAACGCACATTTTTTCTAAATTCAATAAAACTCCGAAAAACTCCGAAATAAAATCTTATTTGATTTTATTATTGAATCCTCAATATTTTTTATTTTGGGAAAGTCATTTTATTCCCTCTCTCATGTTTTTGTAATAGAAATAATTACTGATAAAATAAATAAAATCAAGTGATCCTATTCTCAAAATTTGAGAGAACTCAAATATGAAAATAACGAAATCCCCAACTCTCTCCGTGGGTCATTGAGTTGCGTAGAATTTCTAGGATCAACCAAAAAGCAAAATAAAATATGATATGCATTGATGATCTAATGTATAACATTCCAAATTGAAAATTTGGGATGTTACATTTCACAAATCTTGAATACCAAGCATGTTATTATTAAGCAAATTACCATGCTATTAAGACTCTCAAAATAATGTAAGTGAAGCATGAGAGATCAATAGTTTCTTTAAAACAAATGCACCACCGTGCTCTAAAAGATCTAAGTGAAGCACATAGAGCAAAATTATAGCGCTCAAAAGATATAAGTGAAGCACATAGAGCAAAACTACTTAGCTCAAAAAGATATAAGTGAAGCACATAGAGTATTCTATCAAATTCTAATTCATGTATGTCTCTCTCAAAAGGTGTGTACATCAAGGATGATTGTGGCACACTAACAAACAAATACACAAATAATACAAGACGCTCCAAGCAAAACACATATCATGTTGGTGAATAAAAATATAGCTCCAAGTAAATTACCGATGAAAGTGGACGAAAGAGGGGATGCCTTCCGGGGCATCCCCAAGCTTTGACTTTTTGGTGTCCTTGGATTATCTTGGGGGTGCCATGGGCATCCCCAAGCTTAGGCTCTTGCCACTCATTGTTCCGTAATCCATCACAAGAATTCACCCAAAACTTGAAAATTTCACAACACAAAACTCAATAGAAATCTCGTGAGCTCCGTTAGAGAAAGAAAACAAAACACCACTTCAAGGTACTGTAATGAACTCATTCTTTATTTATATTGGTGTTAAACCTACTGTATTCCAACTTCTCTATGGATGATAAACTATTTTACTAACCATAGATTCATCAAAATAAGCAAACAACACATGAAAAACAGAATCTGTCAAAAATAGAACAGTTTGTAGTAATCTGTGACCAATGCAAACTTCTGGAACTCCAAACAATCTACCAAAATTATACGACCTAGACAATTTGTTTATTGATCAGCATCAATTGGAATCAGTATTTTATCACGTTCTGGTGATTTTTAACAATTCGGCCACTAAACGCAAAGTTTCTAGAAATTACAGCAAGATCAAATAACTATCATCCAAGAAGATCCAATAGGTCTAACTTGGCACAAACACTAATTAAAACACAAAACCACATCCAAACAGAATGTAGATGGGTTATTTATTCCCTAACAGAAGAAAAACACAAAAAACTAAAAATAAAATTGGGTTGCCTCCCAACAAGCGCTATCGTTTAACGCCCCTAGCTAGGCATAAAAGCGAGGATAGATCTAGGTATTGCCATCTTTGGTTGGCAATCCATAAGTGGCTCTCATGATAGTTTCATATGGCAATTTTATTTTCTTTCTTGGAAAGTGTTCCATGCCCTTTTTTAATGGAAATTGAAATCTAATATTCCCTTCCTTCATATCAATAATCGCACCAACCGTTCTAAGGAAAGGTCTACCAAGAATAATATGGCAAGAAGGATTGCAATCTATATCAAGAACAATGAAATCTACGGGCACATAATTCCTATTTGCAACAATAAGAACATCATTAATCCTTCACATAGGTTTCTTAATAGTAGAATCCGTGAGATGCAAGTTTAGAGAGCAGTCGTCAAAATCGCGGAAATCTAGCAAAATCACACAAAGTTTTGGGGATAGTGGAGACACTAGCACCCAAATCACACAAAGCATAAAACTCATGATCTTTAATTTTAATTTTAGTAGTTGGTTCCCACTCATTATAGAGTTTTCTAGGGATAGAAACTTTCAACTCAAGTTTTTCTTCATAAGATTGCATCAAGGCATCAACAATATGTTCGGTGAAGACTTTCTTTTGACTATAAGCATGTGGAGAATTTAGCACGGATTGCAACAAGGAAATACAATCAATTAAAGAGCAACTTTCATAATTAAATTCCATGAAATCCAATATAGTGGGTTTAGCAACATCTAGATTTTTATTTCTTTCAATCCCACTTTCATCAATTTCATCATAAAGATCTAAATACTCCAAATTTTTAGAACGCCTTCTAGGTAAAGGAAGATCATATTCAGTTTCATCAAGATTCATATTGCAAAACAAAGATTTAATAGGAGACACATCAATAAATTTTAGATCTTCATCTTGATTTTCATAGGAATTGGAAGAACACGCTTTAATAAAGGAATCTTTGGAAGCACGCATCCTAGCGGTTCTTTCCTTGCACTCATCAATGGAAATTCTCATGGCTTTGAGAGACTCATTAATATCATGCTTAGGAGGAATAGATCTAAGCTTTAAAGAATCAACCTCAAGAGAAATTCTATCAACGTTCCTAGCCAAATCATCAACTTTAAGCAATTTCTCTTCAAGCAAAGCATTGAAATTCTTTTGTGAATTCATAAACTCTTTAACGCTATTCTCAAATTCAGAGGGCATCTTATTATAATTTCCATAAGAGTTGTTGTAGGAATTCCCATAATTATTAGAAGGATTACTAGGATATGGCCTAGGATTAAAATTCCCTCTATAAGTGTTGTTACCAAAATTATTCCTACCAACAAAATGCACATCCATAGATTCATTGTTATTCTCAATCAAAGTAGACAAAGGCATATCATTAGGATCAGAAGAAACACTCTTAGTAGCAAATAATTTCATAAGTTCATCCATCTTTCCACTCAAAACATTGATTTCTTCTATCGCATGCACTTTTTTATTAGAAGATCTTTCAGTATGCCATTGAGAATAATTAACCATAATATTATCTAGGAGTTTAGTACCATCTCCTAAAGTGACTTCCATAAAAGTGACTCCCGCGGCCGAATCTAAAAGATTTCTAGAAGCAAAATTCAATCCGGCATAAAAAATTTGTATAATCATCCACAAATTCAAAACATGAGTAGGGCAATTACGTATCATTAATTTCATTCTCTCCCAAGCTTGTGCAACATGTTCATGATCAAGTTGCTTAAAGTTCATAATATCGTTTCTAAGAGAGATGATCTTAGCGGGAGGGAAATACTTAGAGATAAAAGCATCTTTGCACTTGTTCCAAGAATCAATACTATTTTTAGGCAAAGACGAAAACCAAGCTTTAGCACGATCTCTAAGCGAAAAAGGAAATAGCTTCAATTTCACGACATCATTATCGACATCTTTTTTGTTTTGCATATCACATAAATCAACGAAGCTATTCAGATGAGTAGCGGCATCTTCACTAGGAAGGTCGGCGAATTGATCTTTCATAACAAGATTCAACAAAGCAGTATTGATTTCACAAGATTCAGTATTGGCAAGAGGAGCAATCGGAGTGCTAAGGAAATCATTATTGTTGGCATTGGTGAAGTCACACAATTTGGTAGTATCTTGAGCCATCGCGACAAACAAGCAATTAAACACACGGGCAAACAAAAAGGCAAGCGAGAAAAAGGCAAATGGAGAAAGAGAAGGAGAAGGAGAATGAGAAAGAGAAGGCACATAAAACGGCAAGGGTGAAGTGGGGGAGAGGAAAATGAGAGGCAAATGGCAACTAATGTAGTGCAAGAGATAGGGATTGTGATGGGTACTTGGTATGTTGACTTTTTGCGTAGACTCCCCGGCAACGGCGCCAGAAATTCTTCTTGCTACCTCTTGAGCTTGCATTGGATTTCCCCGAAGGGAAAGGATGATGCAGCAGAGTAGCGTAAGTATTTCCCTCAGTTTTTGAGAACCAAGGTATCAATCTAGTAGGAGGCCACGCTCAAGTCCCTCGTACCTGCACAAAACGATAGCTACTCGCAACCAACGCGATTAGGGGTTGTCAATCCCTTCAGGTCACTTACGAGAGTGAGATCTGATAGATATAATATTTTTGGTATTTTTGGTATAGAGATGCAAAGTGAAAAGTAAAAGGCAAAGTAAAAAAGCAAAGCAAGATTAAAGTGATGGATATTGATTTGATGAGAATAGACCCGGGGGCCATAGGTTTCACTAGTGGCTTCTCTCAAGAGCATAAGTATTCTACGGTGGGTGAACAAATTACTGTTGAGCAATTGACAGAATTGAGCATAGTTATGAGAATATCTAGGCATGATCATGTATATAGGCATCACGTCCGTGACAAGTAGACCGAAACGATTCTGCATCTACTACTATTACTCCACTCATCGACCGCTATCCAGCATGCATCTAGAGTATTAAGTTGAAAATAGAGTAACGCTTTAAGCAAGATGACATAATGTAGAGAGATAAATTCATGCAATATTAAATAAACCCCATCTTGTTATCCTTGATGGCAACGATGCAATACGTGCCTTGCTGCCCCTTCTGTCACTGGGAAAGGACACCGTAAGATCGAACCCAAAGCTAAGCACTTCTCCCATGGCAAGAAAACCCAATCTAGTAGGCCAAACCAAACTGATAATTCGAAGAGACTTGCAAAGATAACCAATCATACATAAAAGAATTCAGAGAAGATTCAAATATTATTCATAGATAGACTTGATCATAAACCCACAATTCATCGGTCTCAACAAACACACTGCAAAAAAGAAGAAGATTACATCGAATAGATCTCCACAAGAGAGGGGGAGAACTTTGTATTGAGATCCAAAAAGAGGGAAGAAGCCATCTAGCTAATAACTATGGACCCGAAGGTCTGAGGTAAACTACTCACACTTCATCGGAGAGGCTATGATGATGTAGAAGCCCTCCGTGAAGACGGCCCTCTCCGGCGGAGCTCCGGAACAGGCCCCAAGATGGGATCTCGTGGATACAGAAAGTTGCAGCGGTGGAATTAGGTTTTTGGCTCTGTCTCTGTTTGTTTGGGGGTACGTAGGTATATATAGGAGGAAGAAGTACGTCGGTGGAGGTTCGGTGGGCCCACGAGGGTGGGGGGCGCGCCTGGGGGTATAGGGCGCGCCCCCTACCTCGTGCCCACCTCGAAGATTCCTTGGTGTAGGGTCCAAGTCTCCTAGGTCATATTCGGGAAGAAAATCACGTTCCAGAAAGGTTTATTCCGTTTGGACTCCGTTTGATATTCCGTTTCTTTGAAACACTGAAATAGGCAAAAAACAACAATTCTGGGCTGGGCCTCCGGTTAATAGGTTAGTCCCAAAATAATATAAAAGTGGAAAATAAAGCCCAATATAGTCCAAAACAGTAGATAATATAGCATGGAGCAATCAAAAATTATAGATACGTTGGAGACATATCAACAGTACATATGTATGCATTGGTATCAAATGGAAAAGGGGTAGCATATGTGGACTGAACTGCAGAATGCCAGAATAAGAGGGGGATAGCTAGTCCTATCGAAGACTACGCTTCTGGTAACCTCCATCTTGAAGCATGTAGAAGAGAGTAGATGGTAAGTTCACCAAGCAACATCGTGTAGCATAATCCTACCCAGCAATCCTCTCCTTGTCGCCTTGTGAGAGAGCGATCACCGGTTGTATCTGGCACTTGGAAGGGTGTGTTTTATTAAGTCTTCGGTTCTAGTTGTCATAAGGTCAAGGTACAACTCCAAGTCGTTCTGTTACCGAAGATCACGGCTCATTCGAATAGATTAACTTCCCTGTAGGGGTGCACCACATTTCCCAGCACGCTAGATCCCCTTTGTCCGGACACACTTTTTTGGGTCATGCCCGGCCTTGGAAGATCAACACGTCGCAGCCCTACCTAGGCACAATAGAGAGGCCAGCACGCCGGTCTAAATCCTATGCCGCAGGGGTCTGGGCCCATCGCCCATTGCACACCTGCACGTTGCGTACGTGGCCGGTGAGCAGACCTAGCCTCCCTTATACAAGAGTAGGCGTTCCAGTCCAACTCGGCACGCGTCGCTCAGTCGCTGACGGCACGAAGGCTTCGGCTGATACCACGACATCGAGTGCCCACAACTGTCCCCGCGTAGATGGTTAGTGTGTATACGCCAGTAGCCAGACTCAGATCAAATACCAAGATCTCGTTAAGTGTGTTAAGTATCCGCGGACGCCGACTAGGGCCAGGCCCACCTCTCTCCTAGGTGGCATCAACCTGCCCTGTCGCTCCGCCACAAAGCAACAGACGGGGCCATCGAGAACCCAGTCCCACCTCTACCGGGATGGAGCCACCTGCCCCTTCAGCCCCCAACTCCGAACAGTATCATAAGTAATGTAACAGTATAAAGGACATCGCATATGCCCGTGATCACCTCCCGAAGTGATCACGGTCCAGTAGTATAGCATGGCAGACGGACAAGAGTGTAGGACCACTGACCACTAGCATCCTATACTAAGCATTAGGATAGCGGGTAAAGGTAACAATAGTAGTAGCAAGGACAGGCTATACATCAGAATAGGATTAATGGAAAGCAGTAACATGCTACACTACTCTAATGCAAGCAGTAGAGAGAAGAATAGGCGATGTCTCCTGATCAAAAGGGGGCTTGCCTGGTTGCTCTGGCAAGAGAGAGGGGTAGTCAACAATGTAGTCGAACTCAGTGGCATCAGCAACGGTCTCGGGGTCTATCGGAGAAGAAGAGGGGGGAAGAAACAGTAAATACGGAGCAAACAAAGCATCACAAAACATAACGAGGTAATACGCGGAGCTAGGTATGCCCTAACGCGGTATTAGGCGATACCGGCGAAGGGGGGAAACATCCGGGAAAATATCCCTGATGTTTCGCATTTTCGGACATACGAACCGAGGGGGAAAGTTGAGTGTTTGCTATGCTAGAGATGCATGGCGGACGAACGGGCTGCGTAGCCTTGTTCGTCTCGTCGTTCTGAGCAACTTTCATGTACAAAGTTTTTCCATCCGAGCTACGGTTTATTTTATATTAATTCTAAAAGGTTTAAATCATTTTTAGGATTTATTTAATTATTTAAATCAACATTATCCAGAATAGTGTTTGCTGATGTCATCATGACGTCAGCATTCAACAGGGCGTTGACTAGGTCAAACTAATGTCTGGGTCCCGCATGTCATTGATTGTTTAGTTAATTAAGGATAGTTAAATAAGTTAATTAGCTAATGAGGTTAATTAAACAGGATTAATTAAGTTAATTTAGTTAATTAATTAATTAATTAATTATTATAATTTTAATTATTTTCTTTCTTTTTTTTAAACGTTCTGTGGGTGGGGCCCCCGTGTCTGTGACCAGGGGAGGCCACGGGGCGGGTTAGCGGGCGCAACTGCTCGGGACCGAAACCGCCCGAGGGGGAGCGAGGCGAAGGTCGGCCGCCTGAGGACAGGGGCTAGGCCATGGCGATGAGGACGGTCGCCGGAGGGGGATGGGTGACGCGCGGTGAGCAAGGGCGGTGGATGCGAGCGCCAGCCGCGGGCGCCAGCCGCGGGCGCCGACGCCTGGACACAGGGGCGCACGAGCGGGCTGGCGGCCACGACGGACAGGAGGGCCGGGGAGGCAGCAAGTGCGGCGGGTAGCAAGCCGCAGGCATCAAGCGCGGCTGCAGGTAGTGACGGTAGCGGTGCGGGCGAGGCAGAGCACGCGACCAGGGGCGACAATAGAAGCGGGCGCGCATGGGCGACTAGGCCAGCGCGGGTGGGCGTCCGGTCACGAAGATGGCCAGCGCGAGCAGGTCGCGGCGCAGGGGAGGCGTTCGGGGCGCGGTGAGTTTGGTCCGGCGTGGTGGACGGCCAACGGGCGCGCACGGCATCGGGGGTGACCGCAGGCGCGGACGCGGGACATCTACGGTGGGGCGGTGAGCGTGCGTGCGCGGCGAAGAGAGGAGGGAGTGGAGGTCGAAGGTGGCCTCACCGACGGGGAGTAGGGTCCAAGGCAGCGGACTCGATGGAGGTTGAGGCGGCGGAGTCCAGCGACGGCGGGGACGAGGTCGAGGATGGAGAGGACGGCGAGTGATCCGGGCGGCGACGGTGGTGCTGCAGGTGCGGCGCGAGGACGGTGAAGAAGTTGTGGGGCGAAGGTGGCACCCCTTGGGCGCAGGCGTGCTCGTCGGCGCCGCGAGGAGCAGCGGCGGACCCAGTCGGGTCGGCGGGGCACCGATGGGG
>NC_041384.1:421474877-421498320 GCF_002162155.2 Triticum dicoccoides
AATGGTGGGGAAGTCCGTCGACGGGGTCGGGGCACTGGCGATGTGGGGAGATAGGTTCGGGGAAGTTTCCCGATCCAGATCGGGTCGTGGGGGGGAGAGGAAGCGAGCGAGAGAGAGAGAGAGGGGATCGGGGTAATGGGGTGTGGGCTAGGGTTTGGTGGGGGAGGCCTAAGTAGGCCAGAGAGGGGGCGGCTGGGCCGGCCGGGTCGCTAGGCCAACTGGGCCGTGGCCAAGGGGGTGGGGGGTTCTTTGTTTTCTTTTCTTTTTATTTGTCCTTTTCTGTTTTTCCAAAAAAATGTTTATCACCTAATTGATTTTTTTATAAAATATGGGAGCTAGCTCATAAATTGCAGTGCATTAGATCCTAGCACCAAAAACTAGTTTGGGTGAAATACTATTTCATATTAGATATAGATTAATTAAAAGGTTATTAAATAATGTATTCAACCACTATTTGAGGTTGTTTAAATGACTTATCAAATTTCAATAATGTTGTTTACAATTTTATCCTAGCCTCTGATTTATCCACTATTTATTGAACATTTTAGTTTTAATATTGGAAAGCTTCTATTGTTTGCTTGATTTTGAATTTTTAATTTGAACCGGTTTTGAACTAACGCGAGATCAACAATAGTAATTGTGGTGACATGGCATCATTAACAGGGACTACTGTAGCGTAGTTATCCGGGCGTCACAATTCTCCTCCACTACAAGAAATCTCGTCCCGAGATTTAGGAGCGGGAGTAAGGGGGAAGGGATTTGGTTACGTAATTCTAACGATTCTTCTCGGTCATAGTTGCTCTTCTCGAAGAGGACGATCCATTACATTGATTTCTTCAGTCCTCTGCTTCAGGTCATCATGATGAAGTCGTCGTCTGTCCTTCAGGATCTTCACCGTACTTACGTAAAGGTGAGAAGGGGAAACCCTGTAAGGACGGATTCTAACAAGATCGAGCATCAGAGGTTACTCAGGGGAAGAAGCATAAGTACCTCTCGAATTGAAATTTAAGAAGATGTCGAGAGCAAAGTAAGAAGGTACCATGGGAAGTTTCAAATGGATAGGCAAGCATTCGATGCCTAATCAGAAGGTGAAAGGGGTTCAAAGCAACAAGAATAAGTATTGCATCTGATACGAGAATAGATCACTAGGCAGACGGCCCGTGAACTACATACAAAGTTAGGATCGAGGAATAACTTTGGCAACAGGGTGTACAGTGGAGTCAGGTTTCGATCCTGTGGAACTGTGGGTTATGGGCTCACCATGTGGGTTAAAAGTAGGAGTGGTGACATTTTGCATGGTCATGATAGCAAGACATGTCAGAGGATAGCCTGTCATTTATGTCGGCAACAACATCGGTACCAAGGGAGAGGGACGAAGAGAACCATTTTCCTGCTTGTTGAACGAGGCGGACCAATAGGCAAAGTTCTCGTCCATCGGGGGCTACCGGAATGTCATGAACAATAGTAACAGGGTCTTGCTGACAGAATTGTACACTGAGGTGTTTACATAAGCAGGAGAATATTACTGCCTAGATCATATAGATCACAAGAAAGGTTAAACCAAACAATGGAAAGAAAAATATGATTATCAGTTTAAATAGAACAATGGAAAGGAAAATGTGTTTAAACACATATTCAAGGATATATCCTTCCCAAGGACAAGCAGATCATGATATCCATGATAGGATATAATGTAGAAAACTCTTTAGGTAAGGGGAGAGAAATTTCATGACATTACCCATACAGTGGTGTATGGATAATTGAGCAGGAAACATTTAACATTGGGCTTCAAATGTTCTCGTTGAAAATCGGAGTACCATAGACATGCTTCGAGATAGCTTTGACATGGCCAACAGGTAAAGGTCGGGCTATGGATACACAAAGGATCCATCAGGAACAACTTATAGAATAAGTCTTACAATTTCCTCATGGAAGAATGAATAACCTTACTAAAATGAAAACTATAACAATAGGTCCTCCGGCCAGGTGTGATAGGCATGACATCACCTTATCGGGTCAAAGACTAATGTTATAACTCCTGGAATTATGTTCCAACCATCATGTCTGATCGAGATTCAGATCTGATTGGTGACATGATACCTCAGACTCAGGATGTCCGAGAAGAAAGGGGTGCGGCACAAATTGACGAGAGATTTCATGACAATGTAATCAATCAATGATGAAATCAAGTTAAAGGAATGATGAAGCGAAAGGTTATTGGAACCACGAGTACGACACAAACTCGAAATCAAGTTTTTTTTTGTTCAAGGGGAAATGATATGATGAGGGGGATCGACGTAAGATTAGCTCATCGTCAAAATTTGTGCTCCTGGGATAAGGACCAAGTAGCACAGTTAAAATTTAGCACGATAAAGATATTGCAGATAAGGCTTGGGATGACTTGAAGGATTATTAAAATCGTAAGCAACGAAAATTACTTAGAGTTATCGAATCGGAGTAGGGACTCGATTCACAATTCGGTGTTCCCGATTGACGACAACCCAGAACCCAGGAAAATTGGAATCGGTGAGAAATAACAGTTGATGAAGAACCCATAAGAAGTTATGCAGTTCCATGATATTCTCGAGATACCATGGGGTAATACTCGACGACAGACCAAAGTAGAGGTTGGACTGGGGTATTGCTCTGCCGAAGACAAATGCTTAAACTTGCAGGAGAAATGGTATTTAAAAGAGAAAATGGTCAGAACCACGTTCACAGATACAAGATGAAGTTATAACAAGGGGATAATTATTTTAAGAGAAGCTTCCATGATAAGGTATACATCGGGTCCATGGGCATCAACACGGGGTTCAAGGTCGACTCTCACTTGTTCAATGCATAACCTTTCATTCACCTCTCGTATTTTGAAAATGACATTAGTTGTTGAAAGCCTTTTCCTGGTGCCATACCAAAGAAGTATGACCCGTGAAATCTTTCGGGTTCACACGGATTAGGGAAGGCATAGGTTCAACCCATCGAGGCATCTTAGGAGCATATACCACAATTTCAGGAATAAATAATGCAAGCTCGATAGTAGAGCATGCTGGAGAAAGCAGAGGATACAATTTACCAAAGGCCTTATGTATCCGAGGAAAGGCTCACAAGCTTATAGAATATGAAGGACGTTGTTGGATAAAATCCAACAAAAGATCTGGTGGTCCACAAGGGATCTGATGTGAGCATCGGTACTCAACCAGAGGAAGAAGGAATGCAAGGAGATCAATTTATGGAAACAATTGACTAACTCAAAGTTCAAATGCAAAGGAATTATCAATTCCAAGATAAGGGATCAGAAGCAATGCTCTGATTAGGGATGGATAAGTTGAATAGCCTTAGGGGTACAATCGATGGCAAAATTTGATTGGTCGAGATCCAGCTCATGATTAAAATGGTGTCTGAGTCGGAAGGATAAATTCCAGGGAACAACTGATGATTGTGTCCATTCACACACATGTTGAATCAAAAGGATAAAAATGACAATCACAATGGTTTTTAAAGTAATTTGCTAGATCAATGTAATTAACCGGAATGCAAGTATGCAAGAATTCCAAGAACAACAGGCTGTTGAGGATTTTCGGGGATCGAATGGTATTTCGAAGATTTTTTTTTGAAATACATGAATCAACTGGGGAGGAACGGATACTCGATAAGTGCAAGAAATTATCCATAGGGATAATAATACAAAAAGAGCTGCAATGCAGTAGGCATTCTTGGAATATCGAAGAAATTTTTCAGGGTATCAAGTAATAACAAGGGCAACTTGGTACGAAGGTATGAACAGCAAACGTAAGTGGTTATCCATAAGGATTTACCGGTGGTCAGGAATAGCAAAAGGCCGTGAGCATAAAATCTTGAGAGAACATCGGATAGTATATTCAGAATCCTTCGATGCACCAAGCAATCATCTGGAGTGATGGGCTCTCCGGGAGGAAGTAATTACGAGAACCTAGAGTTAGCGTTGGTAAAATCATTTAACCCGAATAGAAGAGAGATTAGAATCCTGGAGTATAGATGAGGAATAAAGGATCCTAATACCACCCAATGGCGACGTGGGCCCGTAAGCCACACAACCATGTTAGTAAAAGTTTTGCAACATCTAGACTCGACTTCGGCCAAGGAGTTGGTAGGGGGATTCCTACAGGCAGTCGGCTCTAATACCAACTTGTGATGCCTCCGATTTGACGGTACACTAATCATACACACAAACGTGTACGATCAAGATCAGGGACTCACGGGAAGATATCACAACACAACTCTACAAATAAAATAAGTCATACAAGCATCATATTACAAGCCAGGGGCCTCGAGGGCTCGAATACAAGAGCTCGATCATAGACGAGTCAGCGGAAACAATAATATCTGAGTACAGACATAAGTTAAACAAGTCTGCCTTAAGAAGGCTAGCACAAACTGGGATACAGATCTAAAGAGGCGCAAGCCTCCTGCCTGGGATCCTTCTAAACTACTCCCGGTCGTCGTCAGCGGCCTGCACGTAGTAGTAGGCACCTCCCGAGTAGTAGTAGTCGTCATCAACAGTGGCGTCTGGCTCCTGGACTCCAACGTCTGGTCGCAGCAATCGGGTATAGAAAGGGGGAAAAGGGGGAGCAAAGCAACCATGAGTACTCATCCAAAGTACTCGCAAGCAAGGAGCTACACTACATATGCATGCATTGGTATCAAATGGAAAAGGGGTAGCATATCTGGACTGAACTTCAGAATGCCAGAATAAGAGGGGGTAGCTAGTCCTATCGAAGACTATGCTTCTGGTAACCTCCATCTTGCAGCATGTAGAAGAGAGTAGATGGTAAGTTCACCAAGTAACATCATGTAGCGTAATCCTACTCGGCAATCCTCTCCTCATCGCCCTGTGAGAGAGCGATCACCCGTTGTATCTGGCACTTGGAAGGGTGTGTCTTATTAAGTCTCCGGTTCTAGTTGTCATAAGGTCAAGGTACAACTCCAAGTCGTCCTGTTACCGAAGATCACGACTCATTCGTATAGATTAACTTCCCTGCAGGGGTGCACCACATTTCCCAACACGCTCGATCCCCTTTGTCCGGACACACTTTTTTGGGTCATGCCCGGCCTCGAAAGATCAACACGTCGCAGCCCTACCTAGGCACAACAGAGAGGTTAGCATGCTCGTCTAAATACTATGCCGCAGGGGTCTGGGCCATTCGCCCATTGCACACCTACACGTTGCGTACGCGGCCGGTGAGCAGACCTGGCCTCCCTTATACAAGAGTAGATGTTCCAGTCCAACCCGGCGCGCGCCGCTCAGTCATTGACGTCATGAAGGCTTCGGCTAATACCACGACGTCGAGTGCCCATAACTGTCCCCGCGTAGATGGTTAGTGCGTATAGGCCAGTAGCCAGACTCAGATCAAATACCAAGATCTCGTTAAGCGTGTTAAGTATCCGCGAACGCCGACTAGGGCCAGGCCCACCTCTCTCCTAGGTGGCCTCAACCTGCCCTGTCACTCCGCCACAAAGCAACAGACGGGGGCCGTCGGGAACCCAGGCCCACCTCTACCGGGATGGAGCCACCTGCCCCTTCAGCCCCCAACTCCTAACAGTATCATAAGTAATGTAACAGTATAAAGTACATCGCATATGCCCGTGATCACCTCCCGAAGTGATCACAGCCCAGTAGTATAGCATGGCAGACGGACAAGAGTGTAGGGCCACTGATGGAACACTAGCATCCTATACTAAGCATTAGGATAGCAGGTAAAGGTAACAACAGTAGTAGCAAGGACAGGCTATGCATCAAAATAGGACTAACGGAAAGCAGTAACATGCTACACTACTCTAATGCAAGTACTAGAGAGATGAATAGGCTATATCTCGTGATCAAAGGGGGGGCTTGCCTGGTTGCCCTGGCAAGAGAGAGGGGTCGTCAACAATGTAGTCGAACTCAGTGGCATCAGCAACGGTCTTGGGGTCTATCGGAGAAGAAGAGGGGGGGAAGAAATAGTAAATATGGAGCAAACAAAGCATCACAAAACATAACGAGGTAATATGCAGAGCTAGGTATGCCCTAACGCGGTATTAGGTGATACCAGCGAAGGGGGGAAACATCCGGGAAGATATCCCTGATGTTTCGCGTTTTCGGACAAACGAACTGGAGGGGGAAAGTTGTGTGTTTGCTATGCTAGGGATGCGTGGCGGATGAACGGGCTGCGTATCCGGGTTTGTCTCGTCATTTTGAGCAACTTTCATGTACAAAGTTTTTCCATCCGAGCTACGGTTTATTTTATATTCATTTTAAAAGGTTTAAATCATTTTTAGGATTAATTTAATTATTTAAATCAACATTATCCAGAATAGTGTTTGCTGACATCATCATGACGTCTGCATGGCGTCAGCAGTCAACAGGGCGTTGACTAGGTCAAACTGATGTGTGGGTCCCGCATGTCATTGACTGTTTAGTTAATTAAGGATAGTTAAATAAGTTAATTAGCTAATTAGGTTAATTAAACATGATTAGTTAAGTTAATTTAGTGAATTAATTAATTATAATTTGAATTGTTTTCTTTCTTTTTTTTAAACGTTCTGTGAGGTGGGGCCCCCGTGTCTGTGTCCAGGGGAGGCCACGAGGCGGGTTAGCAGGCGCAACTGCTCGGGACCGAAACCGCCCGAGGGGGAGCGAGGCGAAGGTCGGCCGCCTGAGGACAGGGGCTAGGCCACGGCGATGAGGACGGTCGCCGGAGGGGCATGGGTAACGCGCGGTGAGCAAGGGCGGTGGATGCGGGCGCCAGCCGCAGGCGCCGACGCCTGGACACAGGGGCGCGCGAGCGGGCTGGCGGCCACGGCGCACAGGAGGGCGGGGAGGCAGCAAGTGCGGCGGGTAGCAAGCTGCAGGCATCAAGCGCGGCTGCGGGCAGTGATGGTAGCGGTGCGGGCGAGGCAGAGCACGCGACCAGGGGCGGTAATAGGCGTGGGGCGTGCATGGGTGACTAGGCCAGCACGGGTGGGCGTCCGGTCACGGAGATGGCTGGCGCAAGCAGGGCGCGACGCAGGGGAGGTGTTCAGGGCGCGGTGAGTTTGGCCCGGCGCGGTGGACGGCCAACAGGCGCGCACGGCGTCGGGGGTGACCGCAGGCGCGGACGCAGGACAACTACGGTGGGGCGGTGAGCGTGCGTGCGCGGCGAAGAGAGGAGGGGCTGGAGGCCGAAGGTGGCCTCACCGGCGGGGAGTAGGGTCCAAGGCAGCGGGCTCGATGGAGGTTGAGGCGGCGTAGTCCAGCGACTGCGGGGACGAGGTCGAGGATGGAGAGGACGGCGAGTGATCCGGGCGGCGACGGTGGTGCTGCAGGTGTGGCGCGAGGACGATGAAGAAGTTGCGGGGAGAAGGTGGCAGCCCTTGTGCGCAGGCGTGCTCGTCGGCGCCGAGAGGAGCAGCGGCGGACCCAGTCAGGTCAGCAGGGCACCGATGGGGGAGGGTGTCGCCTCGGTAGTGGTGGCGGAGGCGGGCGCAGTGGTGGGGAAGTCCGGCAACGGGGTCGGGGCGCTAGCGATGTGGGGAGATGGGGTCGGGGCAGTTTCCCGATCCAGATCGGGTCGTGGGAGGGAGGAGAGGAACCGAGCGAGAGAGAGAGAGGGGATCGGGGTAGTGGGGTGTGGGCTAGGGTTTGGTGGGGGGAGGCCTAAGTAGGCCAGAGAGGGGGCGGCTGGGCCGGCCGGGTCGCTAGGCCAACTGGGCCGTGGCCCAGAGGGTGGGGGGTTCTTCGTTTTCTTTTCTTTTTATTTATCCTTTTCTGTTTTTCCAAAAAAAATGCTTAGCACCTAATTGATTTTTTTATAAAATATGGGAGCTAGCTCATAAATTGCAGTGCATTAGATCCTAGCACCAAAAACTAGTTTGGGTGAAATACTATTTCATATTAGATGTAGATTAATTAAAAGGTTATTAAATAATGTATTCAACCACTGTTTGAGGTTGTTTAAATGACTTATCAAATTTCAATAATGTTGTTTACAATTTTATCCTAGCCTCTGATTTATCTACTATTTATTGGACATTTTAGTTTTAATATTGGAAAGCTTCTATTGTTTGCTTGATTTTGAATTTTTAATTTGAACCGGTTTTGAACTAACGCGAGATCAACAACAGTAATTGTGGTAACATGGCATCATTAACAGGGATTACTGTAGCGTAATTATCCGGGCGTCACACCTACCCCCCCTGGGCACCCCCCCCACCTCGTGGGCCCCCTGGCAGCCCTGTGATGCCCATCTTTGGCTATATGGAGTCTTTTGTGGAGGAAAAAACCATAAGCTAGCTCACGGGACGAAACTCCACCGCCAGGAGGCAGAACAAATCTAGGGCTCCGGCGGAGCTGTTCTGCCGGGGAAACTTCCCTTCGGGAGGGGGAAATCATCACCATAGTCATCACCAACGATCCTCTCATTGGGAGGGGGTCATTCTCCATCAACATCTTCACAAGCAGCATCTCATCCCAAACCCTAGTTCATCTCTTGTATACAATCTTTGTCCCAAAGCCTCAGATTGGTACTTGTGGGTTGCTAGTAGTGTTGATTACTCTTTCTAGTTGATGCTAGTTGGTTTATTCAGTGGAATATCATATGTTCAGATCCTTTATGCATATTAATACCCCTCTGATTATGAACATGAATATGATTTGTGAGTAGTTACGTTTGTTCCTGGGGACATGGGAGAAGTCTTGCTATAAGTAGTCATGTGAATTTCGTATTCGTTAGATATTTTGATGAGATGTATGTTGTCTTTCCTCTAGTGGTGTCATGTGAACGTCGACTACATGACACTTCACCATGGTTTGGGCCTAGAGGAGGGCATTGGGAAGTAATAAGTAGATGATGGGTTGCTAGAGTGACAGAAGCTTAAACCCTAGTTTATGCGTTGCTTCATAAGGGGCTGATTTGGATCCATATGTTTCATGTTATGGTTAGGTTTACCTTAATACTTCTTTTGTAGTTGCAGATGCTTGCAATGGGGGTTAATCATAAGTGGGATGCTTGTCCAAGGAAGGATAGTACCCTAGCACTGGTCCACCCACATATTAAATTAACAAAGTACCGAATGTGAATCATATGAACGTGATGAAAACTAGCTTGACAATAATTCCCATGTGTCCTCAGGAGCGCTTTCCTTTATATAAGAGTTTGGCCAGGCTTGTCCTTTTCTACAAAATGGATTGGGTCATCTTGCTGCACCTTATTTACTTTTATTACTTGTTACCCGTTACAAACTACCTTATCAGAAAACTATCTGTTACCGATAATTTCAGTGCTTGCAGAGAATACCTTACTGAAAACTGCTTATCATTTCCTTCTGCTCCTCGTTAGGTTCGACACTCTTACTTATCGAAAGGACTACGATAGATCCCCTATAATTGTGGGTCATCAAGACTCTTTTCTGGCACCGTTGCCGGGAAGTGAAGTGCCTTTGGTAGGTGGAATTTGGTAAGGAAATTTTTTATAGTGTGCTGAAATTTACTGTCACTTGTTACTATGGAAGATAATCCTTTGAGGGGCTTGTTCGGGGTAACTTCACCCTGACCAGTAGATCAAAGAGTTTCTCCTCAACCTACTGAACCTACTAAAAAATGTTTACTTTGAAATTCCTTCGGGTATGATAGACAAACTGCTAGCTAATCCTTTCATAGGTGATGGAACATTGCATCCCAATTTGCACCTAATCTATGTGGATGAAGTTTGTGGATTATTTAAGCTTGCAGGTATGCCCGAGGAAGTTATCAAGAAGAAGGCCTTCCCTTTATCTTTTAAGGGAAAGGCATTGACATGGTTTAGGCTATGTGATGATATGGGATCATGGAACTACAACCGATTGAAATTGGAATTTCATCAGAAGTTTTATCCTATGCATCTTGTTCATCGTGATCGTAATTATATATATAAGTTTTGGCCTCGTGAAGGAGAAAGAATCGCTCAAGCTTGGGGGAGGCTTAAGTCAATGTTATATTCATGCCCCAATCATGAGCTCTCAAGAGAAATTATTATTCAAAAAATTTATGCTCGACTTTCTCTCGATAATTGCTCCATGCTCGATACTTCTTGTATCGGCTCTTTTATGATGAAGACTATTGAATTCAAATGGGATTTATTGGAAAGAATTAAACGCAACCCTGAAGATTGGGATCTTGACGAAGGTAAGGAGTCAGGTATAACACCTAAGTTTGATTGCGTAAATCTTTTATGGATACCGATGCTTTCCGCGCATTTAGACTTAAATATGGACTTGACTCTGAGATAGTACCTTCTTTCTGTGAATCTTTTGCTACTCATGTTGACCTCCCTAAGGAGAAGTGGTTTAAATATAATCCTCCCATTGAAGTAAAAGTAGTTGTACCTATTAAAGTTGCAGAAAAGACTATCACTTATAATGATTCTGTTGTTCCTACTGCTTATATCGAGAAACCACCACTACAAAAAATACACTTCCGTGATGATACGTGTTTGTCACAGTAGGTCGCGTTTTCTGTCATGCATGTACATCCATGACAAATTTATGATAGAATCAAGATAGTCATACCTGTGCTGTCGTAGAAGTGTTCCATGACATTGCCAAAATTATCATCATGGAAGTGTCCACTTCCATGACGATAAATCGCGTGTCATAGAAGTGCTTTCTTCAAGGGTGACCGACACGTGGCATCCACCTTAACGGAACGCCGTTAGGCTATCGGGTCGGATTTTGGATCCAATAACCCGTTAACAGCCACGACCAATGCCGATTTTCCACGTGTAAAATTCTCATAGGCTGACGGATCCACGCATCAGCTCCGCATTGGCACAGGTGTCACTCATCCAACGGTCGAGATGGGCCTATGATATGTTGACATGTGGACCGGCCCAAAAGTGGCCCACAAAGTTTAAATGGGTCGTCCCAACCGAAGGCCCATAAGATTTAGCGGACCATAATGGGCCGGCCCAGCTAAAGGCCCACAAAATTTAGCGGACCATAATGGGTTGGCCCAGCTAAAGGCCCACATGATTTTGCAGACCATAATGGGCCGGCCCAGCTAAAGGCCCACAAGATTTTGCAGACCACAATGGGCTGGCCCAGCTAAAGGCCCACAAGATTCTGCAGACCATAATGGCCCAGCTAAAGGCCCAACATTCTCTGTCAAATCGGCCCGTCAATGGCCTGTCCTGAACTTGTCATCAACGCGGCCTATGGTCACTTCTGGCCCGTTAATAGTCCGCTAAGTAATTGGGCCGAATTACGGCCTGGTGTATTTCCGGCCTGTTAAAGGTCCGGCTTTATTTGGGCCCATTTACAGGCCATCAAAACTTTCGGCCCATAAACGACCATGAAGGATTTGGGTCATATTCGGCCATGTCTGACATTCGGCCTGTTAGAGGCCCACTATAGCTTTGGGCCACTTTCGGCCTGTTGTCATTTTCGGCCTGTTAACGCCGGACGTAAACCATGGGCCATATGTGGCCCAACGTCATATCGGGCCCATTAATGGCCCATATAAAAATGACGATAATCTAGCCTGACCGAAGTTCCGGCCTGTTAAAGGCCCATGTATTAGGTCAGCGCATTTACGGCCCGTCCGAATTTCCGCCTGTCAAAGATCCGCATCGTAAATGGGCCACAATTTTGGCCTGCTAAGTCCAGTGGGTTATTTGGCACAATCACGGCCCAATCTCACTTTTGGTCTATTAAAGGCCCATGTTTTTTATGGGCTCGAGATATTTACACCTGTAAACGGCCTATTTTTACTGACAGCCCAAATTATGTTTAGGCCTGTCAAAGGCCCACTATGGGCACAGGCCTACCAGAAAAATATGAAAGCTTATGCTGATTTAGGCCCAGATATTTTTAGTGGGCTACATGCCAATTTCGGCCCGTAATCGTTTTTAGCCCAATTGGAATGGGCCCGATGAATGTTGGCATGTTGGGCTCCTATGAAGCTTTCGGCCGAATACATTACTAAGATAAACCTACACTGTGCAAAACTAGCGTCGTAATTACTGCAGCCTGAGGCAGCATCATAAATGTTGTATCACAACAAAATAAATTCCAACCATACAACAAAAGGCATGTTGGCATAAAGTTTACAGTCCTTCCAGATAAAAGCACCATCACATGTATAGAAGCACAGATCATTTGACCTAAGTGCTAATGTTTCAGGCTGTAGAATCTGATGGAGCAGCACGATCTCCACCTTTTTCCACCATTGCTCTTGAACAATGAAGCGAATGTCTGATAGTCTGGTTTCAAAACCATTCATATCTTGACGACATTTCTCAACCACTATTCTTATTTCCGAAACAACGTCCATTAGGGATTGGACTTGTGTCTGGAGCACAGATATATCACTATGCCTAGCAGGAAGATTTTGTTCAGTAGGCGATTTGGACGAGGTTACCTTAACAACCAACCCAGAATTACGCAGGAAGGTGCTTTTTGCACTATTAGTGGAGAGATACTGATGCACTACAGCAAGAGGTGACATTGTGCATGTAGTAGCCTCATCACCTTCAGGTGGTTGTGGCTGTTCAATCATTTGTTCCATAGCTTCCTGAAAGTGTGAACTTGTAGATTAGTGTACCAGATAAGTTACTAATTAGACAAAAAAACAAAGTAGGTTAAACGTTTATACATAACTTATTTTGGTGAACTACTGTAATACATTAGCATGTATTGTAGTGCCAACTACATAATAAAATCACTTTCGGAACATATGTCCATGTAGCATGCCTACTGTATTGTCTATTTCCTCACATTCGTTGACATCTAAGGATAAAAAGGCATGGTTTAAAGTAGGATGAACATAGTATGGCATCATTCATATCATGGGCAAACAGATATAAAACAAACATGCTATTTTGTCATTCTGTGCGCACGTGAACATAACAACTAGATTATCGATCAAGACCAAAAGAATATCCTTCATCTCTTTTAAACCATGTAAGGTGAAATGATACGTTAAGACAACTGTGAATAAAAGTGAACAGAGTAACTGACATTGGCTGCAAACCAAGTAGTTAAATGAACACATCACAGTACCAATCAGTTCAAGGCAGGAGGAGTAAAAGGACTTACAACAGCGGCTTGAACTGGTGTGCTCATGCCCATCATCTTGTTGGTGTGGCAATTCTTGAAGATTTGCACTGCATTCGGTTCAGGTTCTTTTCGGTCCGCACGGGCTTTCCTCTGTATTTGGAACAAGTCAATATAGATACGGTAATATGGCACAAAAAAAGAAGGAAGTAGCAGCTATTTACAAGAGCCTCGCAGTGTGCAATATAGCTACGAGATCCTGTTGTCTGTTGGAATTTCACTTTAGAACGGTTGGTTTTGTTCTTCAAACAGTTAGCCTAGAAGAAGATACACGTGTAAGGCACATACATAAATACAAGTTCAATATGTGGTCTGATCAAATACATATAGCCTACCTGATACTTTGGATCAGACCAGTGTTTAATGAGGGTTGTCCAGTCTTCATCTGTAATATATTCCACTGGAGATGTTTGGGTGATTTCATTGTTAGCCTTGCCTTCAAAGTGAGATTTTCTAAGGTGGTACCGATACTATCGCAAAGCAGACTGAAAAACATGAGTGCATGCTTGTTTAGTCGCATCATCTTTCGGATCCAACTTGAACCTCATCTGTTGAAAAAAGAATGTGAGCCTTATTAGGAGGAAGCTAGAAAGTATGGGACAGAGCAAGACAATATTACTAATTGCTATGGATAACATTACTTACGGATAAATGGTCAAGGAAGGTGTTAAACTGGGTATTGTCTTTCTCATTCCTGTACTGGATCCACGTTGGGAGGATACGTGCATGACACCAAATGGCAACGGCTTCCTCTGATACTAACTTGGTTGACTCTGTAGCATCACGTGGCCTTTTTAAACCTGCCTCAAAATGGATCTCCATTCTTCCTCCTTTATATTTTGTTAATCTGTCAAGCATTATCACTGATGTCCGTTTCCGCTTGCACCGTGGTGCTAGTTCAACAACAAATATGGAAAGTGTTAGTGTACATCAAACTGTGAGAGTACATATAAAGGAGCATGCAACTGCAACTTGACTCGGTCAGGTACCGTCTTGGTGTTGATGCTCATGAGGTTCATATGATCTTGCCAAGTCCTGTTGTGTCAGCAGTGCTTCGGAAGTAGTGTTAGGTGTGAAGGCAGCTTGGGAACTGGCCAGTTCTGGAGCAAACGAACGAGTAACTGGTTGAGATGCTAGTACAGTTGAAGCGGATGCTGCAGCTGGTGGAGCAGGTGATACTGTGTTTGTAGATTTAGCCGGTGGACTTGGACCTTCTTCTGCACTATAAGTACCAGCAGAATCTCGACGGCAGAACCTTTTCCGTTTCACCCGATGAGTAACAGCACTCCCTACTATATTATTTTCCTTGCTCTTTTTTGACTTTGCCATGTCAAGCTGTACTCACAACATAAAAGAATAAAATCACTCTTCAGAACTCATTGATGCATGATACAGACAAGCAATACTTTGATGTAAGACAACCATATGAGGATGGAATATGTAAGAAAAACAGGACGGCATGACATATTCACAGCTACGATGTGCAAACTAAGCAGAAGGATTTTCAAGAAAATAGAAGTAATGCAAGCTAGACACCATATGAAAGATGCAACCAATATTACTCTGCCAAGTTAAAAGTTTCTGGTCATAAGTGGCAATTCGAAAAATTAGAAGCAGTACAACATAGAAATCAATGCAAGATGCAACCACTATCAAACTACCATGTTAAAAGCGTCCAATCATGAGTGACTGATGCGGGATACACAACAACAGTACTTTGATGTAAGAACATGGTATGATAGATAGATGCAGTGTATTCTAGACACAGAAAGCCATGTCATATGCACATGTATAACATATAAACTCAGCAGGTGCAATTTAATCAAAATAGAAGAAATACAGGCTAGACAACATATGCAACATGAAACCAATTATCACACTGTCAACTTAGAGCAAGCACCTGCGATGGTGGAGTACGGGAGATGAACTCATCATGTAGACTTGGGACTTCAACTTCATTAGCAGTAGCAGTGGAAAATCTAGAGAGTCTCTGTTTGCGTCGGTGCGGAGGACCATCAACATCCCCTAACTTACTCTTTTCCTTCCTATTTTCTGATATTGCCTTATGAAGTCAAAACCACAAGAAGATGAATAAAATTAGCTCTGCATAACTGGTTGATGCATGATACAGACGAACACTACTTTGATGTAAGGCAAGCGCATGATAGGAGGATGGAATGTATACAAAAAAAGACAGCGTTTCATATTCACACGTATGATAGGAGGATGGAATATGTATGAAAAAACAGTAAGCGAAAGGCCTTTCAACAAAATTAGAAGAAATGAAAGCTAGGCACCATATGAATATGCAACCAATATCACTCTATCAGGTAAAAAGTGTCTCGTCGTAAGTGCCATTTCAAGAAATTAGAAGCAGTACAAGCTAGAAGACAATGCAAGATGCAACCTACATCACAGTCCCAAGTTAAATGTGTCTTATGGGTAAGTGATCGTTGCAGGTATAAGTTGTAAGCTACGCAGATGGAATTCAACATAATCAGAAGCAATACAAACTAGACATCATACGGAAAACGCAACCACGTATAACAATTCCAAGTGAGAGCAAGCACCTGTGATGGTGGAGTAGGGGAGATGTGCTCATCATGTACACATATGTTCTAGAAACAGGAACACATGTCATATTCATAGGCATTATGTGTAAAGTAAGCAGATGCAATTCAAGTTAGAAGCAATACAAGATAGACATCATACGCAACATGCAACCACATATAATAGTGTCAAGTTAAAGCAAGCACCTGTGATGGTGGAGTAGGGGAGATGTGCTCATCATCTACACAGCTACGTTGACTGTCCAGCCTTGTGTTGTCTTGCGAATCTTGTTGGGAGGATGGCGGAGTAGAATCTATAGAGACCCCTTGTTTGAGTTGCTCCGAAGGACCACCATCATCCACTGCCGGACTAATTTCCTTCAGCTGTAATGATTTTTGCATTGTGAAGTCAAACCGATAAGAAAAAGGAATAAAATTCGCTCTTCAGAATCATTCATGCATGATACTAACGAACACTACTCGGGTGAAAGGCAAACACATGATGCGAGGATGGAATATGTATGAAAAACATGATGGTGTGACATATTCACACCTATGATGTGGTAACTAAGAAGAAGGCATTTCAAAAAATTGGAAGCACTGCAAGCTAGACACCATATGAAAGATGCAACCAATATCACTCTGCCAAGTTCAAACTGTATGGCGTTTCACAAATTAGAAGCAGTACATGGTAGAAATCGTATGCAAGACACAACCAATATCACAGTGGCGATTTAAAGGTGCCTTATCATAAGTGACTGATGTGGGATATGCAAGAATAGTAATCTGATGTAGAAACAGGAACACATGTCATATTCACAGGCATTATGTGTAAAGTAAGCAGATACAATTCAACAAAGTTAGAAGCAATACAAGCTAGACATCATACGCAACATGCAACCACATATAATAGTGCCAGGTTAGAGCAAGCACCTGTGATGGTGGAGTAGGGGAGATGTGCTCATCATCTACACAGCTACGTTGACTGTCTAGCCTTGTGTTGTCTTGCGAATCTTGTTGGGAGGATGGCAGAGTAGAATCTGTAGAGAACCTCCGTTTCAGTTGCTCGGAAGGACCACCATCATCCAATGCCTTGCCAATTTCCTTCAGCTTTATTGATTTTGCATTGTGAGGTCATACCGACAAGAAAAAGGAATATCATTCGCTCTTCAGAACTCATTCATGCATGATACTGACGAACACTACTCTGATGAAAGGCAAAGTCATGATACGAGGATGGAATATGTACAAAAAAATGGACGGCTTGACATTTATGATGTGGTAACTAAGTAGAAGGCACTTCAACAAATTAGAACCACTGCAAGACACCATATGGAAGTTGCAATCAATATCACTCTGCCAAGTTAAAACTGTCTCGTCATAGGTGGCGTTCATCAAACTAGAAGCAATACATGCTAGAAATCATATTCAAGACGCAAACCAATATCACACTGCCAACTTAAAGGTGTCCCAACATAAGTGACTGATGCAGGATACACAAGAAGAGTAGTTTCATGTAAGAACATGGTGTGATAGACAGATATAGTATGTACCAAAAATAGGAAAGCGTGTCATATTCACATGTATCATGTGTAAGCTAAGCAGATGCAGTTTACACTAATTAGGAGCAATAAGAGCTAGACACCATATGCAACATGCAACCAGATATCACACTGCCAAGTTAGAGCAAGCACCTTGGATTGTGGAGTAGGGGAGCGGAGACTTGGACCTTGTAATGCACTATCAGTACAAGGAGAATCGGTACAGATGCTCCGTTTATGTTGCTGCAGAGGACCACCATCATCGCCTTCCTTACTCTTTTCCTTCCTCTTTCTTGATTTTGCCTTGTCAAGTCAAACCCACAAGAAAAAGGAATAAAATTTGCTCTTCGGAACTTATTGATGCATGATACTAACGAACACTACTTTCATGTAAGGCAGTCGCATGATAGGAGGATGGAATATGTATGAAAAACAGGACGGCGTGACATATTGACATGGATGATGTATAAAGTGTAAACTAAGCACAAGGTGCTTGAACTTGTTAGAATCGATGCAAGCAAGAAACCATATGAAAGATGAAACCAATATCACTCTGCCAAATTAAAAGGGTGCCCTAACAAATGTATTTGACCAAATTAGAAGCAATACATAGCAACAGGCTAGAAATAATATGCAATATGCAACGAATAAAGGTGACTCATCGTAAGTGATTGATGTAGGATACAGAAGAGAGGTAGTTTCATGTAAGAACAAGGTTAACACATAGATGTAGTGTGTACCAAAAATAGGAAGGCATGTCCTATTCACAGGTATAGTGTGTAAACTAAGTAGATGCAATTTACCCTAATTAGAAGCATTACAAGCTAGACACTGTATGCAACATGCAACCACATATCACACTGCGAAGTTAGAGCAAGCACCTGTGATGGTGGTGTAGGGGAAGTGCGGTCTTCAGGTACAGAGCTATGTTCAATATCTTCATTTAGGCTTGCTATTTCTTGAGAATAATGTGGAGAGGATGAAATTGCATTCTTTATAAGAGTATTGTGTCTCATATTAACCCACGCGCGTGACTGTCTCATCATAAGCGATAGACGCAGGATACACAAGAACAGTAGTTTGATGTAAGAACATGGTGTGATAGGCAGATGTAGTATGTACCAAATACAGGAAGGCATGTCATATTCACATGTATAATGTGTAAGCTAAGGAGATGCAATTTAACAAATTAGGATCATTGATGAGGGATACACAAGAAAAGTAGTTTGATGTAAGAACATGGTTAATAGAAAGACGTAGTATGTACCAAAAATAGGAAGGCATGTCATATGCACAGGTATAATGTGTTAACTAAGCAGATGCAATTTACCCTAATTAGAAGCATTACAAGGTAGACACCATATGCAACATGCAACCACATATCACACTGCCAAGTAAGAGCAAGCACCTGTGATGGTGGTGTGGGGGAATTGCGGTGATTAACTAGAGAGCTACATTGACTATCTTCATTTAGCCTTGCTGTTTCTTGAGAATCATGTGGGGAGGATGACACTGCACTCTTTAAACGAGTAGGGCGTCTCACAGTAACACACTCGAGTGACTGTCTCATCATAAGTGATTGACGAGGGATACAAAAGAGCATTAGTTTGATGTACGAACATGGTTAATAGACATATGTAGTATGTATCAAAAACAGGAAGGCATTCATTATCAAAGGTATAATGTGTAAAGTAAGCAGATGCAATTTAACCAAATTGGAAGCAATACAAGCTAGACACCATATGCAACATGCAACCACATTTGACAGCGCGAAGTTAAAGCAAGCACCTGGGATGGTTGTGTGTGGCAATTGAGATCATCAACTGCAGAGCTACGTTTACTGTCTCCAACTGCTGACACTGCACCCATTAGAGCGCTAAAACGCTTAGTGCTTATCTTCGAATTACACTGGAGCGACTTCTGTCTTTTCTTTTCTGCATTCATCAACACTGCGTCAGAGTCTGAAATACATATGCATAAAAAACAATAGTGTGAGTATGGGTGAAGTGTGTGCACAATTAGTACAGTGTAAAGGTAGAAGATAGCAGGTCGGTGAGAAATAAATGATGGGAGACATATGATAGCTCTACAACATGCATGGCACACTAAATTACTACAAGATCCTATGAAAATAACAGTCGACTGAAAGCAAATAGGCCAGTCCATTTTTTCTGCACCATCCGATGTACAAAGAACGGGCAGATCGCCTTCATCTACCTCTAATCAGTCAGTGTTGACGATCTTCCTTGAAACGCCAGCGACCACCGGCCTAGTATTCCTCCCCTGCCTGCGCCCTCCCCTCGACCTCACCGCACCGCCGTGCTTAGCACCGCCCCCTGGCCATCCATTCAAGCCCCGCCGACCTGCAGATCGGGCGCAAGCAGCTCCTGCGCCCACACCCCTATGATAGACACCGATGCGCCGCTTCCACGGGGAATAAGCGGACTAGGTGCTCCGCGCGCCTAAGCGGGTGCTGCTTCTTTTAATTGCGGTTCGACTGGCCCTGAATTAAAATCCAGGCGGGCTACTGACCTCTAGCAAAGGTGAAATAGTAAAAGGGAGGAAACCTTGTGCATTAGTATCATGAAGAAGATGCACTAAGAAGCGCTCAACTAGTTTCTTTTCATGGGATGAATACGGTGTGAGCGGAGACATAAGATTTGCATGAATAAGGGAAGAGGAGTACCTCTTTCTGCTGGCAGTGTTGTGTCCTCCTTCTGTTTTTCCGACGATCTTCTTGTTGTTCGCAGGAAACCAGAAGTTGTGGAGGACGGTGCAGCCTTGGACGAACCCATGGCCAAGTTGTTGAGTGTGGTGCGGTGGCCGTCTGTCGGTGGCGGGGAAGAAGATCCGAGGCGGTGAACGACGGCGTAGCGGGAACAGCTCCGATGCGGTGGATGGTTGCGATAGTGGAGCCGCAGCAGTGAGGCGCAGGACGGCATGGTTGGAGTGGTTCTGGTACAGCGCACATCGGCATCAGCGTCGTGGAGGCAGCTCTGCCTCGGCTTTAGCAGTTAAGTCCTTGAGGGCATTGTGGTTGCGGTTGCGGTTGTGTTGGACGACGACGTCGGGGTACCGGCTCCGGCGTGATGGAGGAGGGTGGCGGTGGATTGGCCGCTATGGGGTGGAGGACGGAGGAGGCTGGGGTCTCACGGCTGGTGGAGAGGGCGTTTTCGCGCTCACGGAGTATGAATGGGGAAACGGAGGCAGGCGGGGAACTAAGGGGGAACAATGTTTCGGTTTGAGACGCGCTTGTTTGAAATTTGGGGTAAGTTACAAACTTTGCCCCCAACTAAAATTTCAGACATATTGCGGGTTGGGGGTAGGACAGTCATGTCAGGTGTCCCAAATGTGGGCGGGATAGATTTCGGCCGAGCGCATGGGTAGGCGCCCACGGCGTATGAATGCTTCTCGGAGGCGGTTGAGACTGGCGTCTTGGTGGAGTTACAAACCTACCCTGGTTTAGACCTTTGGACATCGGGCCGATAGGCTACACGGGTCAGAGTCAGGACAGTAATTTCCTACCACCAAAACATTAGTCTCGCGCGGTTTTGGGTGACCAGAGGCCTATTTGGCGCTTCGTTCATTATTTGGGAGCAGAAGCATTAACGTTTTCGGTTCTCTTGAATTGAACTTTCAGGATTTGTCAAACTTCACAAATCTTTACTCTTGAAAATCCTAAAGCTACGATTATTTTGGAATGGAGGGGTACATTTGAATATACATTGTACACGAGTATATATTAAAAAATATGCAACTTACCTCAGTTCATGCATGGTTCCAGATATAATCTCCTTGGTTGCCAAAAAAAGTTAGATATGCATATGAGTATATATAGCATGTTCAAACTCACAACAAAGATTGATGCCCCCTTTTACATCTGATTTACAAATGCCATTATCTCGGGTTCAAATAGATGAATGAACTTCCTATGAATTCGAATCTTCCAAACCCCCTTTATGTTGAATTCGACATGTATTCTATTTCGTAGCTAGCAATTTGGAATGTATCCATGCAAGTGACAAATGTATAAAGTGCTTCACACTAACAACATGGAGTGCACTAATTAATGTTTATATATGAATTGCAAAAGCATCCATTGCCTGTATTTCAAACCGCTCTCACTTTATGGATCGATAATATGAAATAAACACATGCACATGCTAGAATTCAATAGAGTATGGGTGTCTGATAGACCGATTTTCGTCCATACGCAATTTGCAAAATTCATGATCTCATCCAAAAATAATAATGCCATTTATATTTTAATTTAATGCGTAGAACCGCCTTTTACACGTAGATGCACTATACATCGCCCCGTTCTCACAAACGCGTTATATATCTCTCTATCTAATGCATAAGTGCACACACTTTATATGCATCGGCATTTCTCTTTCACACATGCTCACAATCTCTCTTAGGGTGTCGGGGTGTCTCATGCACATGCTCTCTCTGTTTCTCTCTCTCTCTCTCTCTTTCTGACTACTATGTACCACTCTTTTCACTAATCTCAGTTGGAAAACACTATTTCTCTCACATGCATATATACACATGCACGGTCCTCTAATAGCCCTCTATACGCACATATATGTGCCTACGTGTCTCCCGCACGCACATTATCTTTAGGCCTCTCTCGCACACATTGCCCCCCGACACACCTCTCTCTTAGTAGTTGGCAGATATGATTTCATCATATCATTCGGTAGGATATCCCTGGCTATTAGGCTGGATGGTAATACGAGGCAAAGTTTTACCCTAGTTCGGATCGGACCCTTGTAGTTGAAGAAAGAGCCTACTCCTGGTATTGTATATTAGTCATAGGGTGTGTACAAAGTACACGTGAATACCAGGCATTGTGCATGTGTGTATACTATCGACGAACTAGCCCCCAAGCTTGTATAACATACTAAGGGCCTAGGGTTAGAAATCATATATAGTCGGCTCATGACCAATGGGGATAGAGTCCTCCGCGACTCTGGTAGCTTCGTGTTGTACGTCGAGTCCTCCACATGGGTCTGCATATAATACGTCTCGGTCCAACCTATATGTGGTGCAGGATGGAACCGACCCATGAGTCTTCATGTTGACCCACCCACAACTAGAAATGATGTGCCCACCACACCACGCACGCAATCGGCCACTAAGAAAATAAGCATAGACAATAGTACAACGGTATCTAGCTCACGATACATCTCCATATTTTGTTGATGACACTGACGGACTTTGCATTTGATGCGTGCTCCGTATTTTGTTGACGACACTTATGGTCATTGTATTTGAAGCGAAAGCACGATATGGTCAATGGACTTCAGAATAAGCTCAACACTGTCACCACGTACATTTTGTCATGCTAACCAACATGTGATTGGATGGTTAGAGGACAGTGGTTTCTCGAGCCCACCAAGGTTAAAGTCCCGCTGCTCGCATTTATCTTGTGTTAATTTCAGTATTTTCCGGCGATGTACGTTCAGTGGGAGGAGATGTTCCACTCGACTACGAGGCACCTATGGTGACTTTGTAAAATCTCAAGATCATATATGCTGGCCCACTCTCTCGAAGGTGCTCATAGGGGTAGGGTTCGTGTGTGCGCGCTTATAGCGGTGAGTGCTTGCGCATATATATGAGCCCTTGCTTCTGTACCGTGTTAAACAAATACATATCATGATTATATGGTCACTGGCTGTGACGCCCGGGTAATTAAGCTACAATAAACCCCTGCTAATGAAGCCACGTCACCTCGGTTACTGTTGTTAATCTTGTGTTAGTTCAAAACGGTTTAAATTCAAATTTAAACTTAAAGGCAAACAATACAAGTTTTCAAAAATTAAAACTAAAATGTTCGGGGGTTGTCAAATATTACAAAGTTAATTATGGTGGAGTAAACACATTTTTATAAAATGTCTAAGTTGTTAAAATGAATTAAAACAGAAAAGGAAAAATAAGAAAAGAAAGCAAACAAAACAAATAGAGAGAAAGAAAACCCCCCTGGCCAACTGGGCCAAACGGCCCAGCCGGCCGGCCCAATGGCCCACCCGGCCCCCTCACTCCCCTTATCCCCTCGGTCCACACCCGACCGAACCCAAGCCCGCACCCCACTCGCCCCACTCGCCCCCCTCCCGCATCGCCCGCTCCTCCCCCCCGATCTGGATCGAGATCGGGGGCTCGACGCCGACGTCGCCCGGTGCTGTCCCGCCGGACGCCGGCGCCCCCACCGCCACACGACGCCGCCCCGTCCTCCCCTCCAGCCCCATTGAACACCGCCGTCCTCCT
>NC_041384.1:421498530-421501077 GCF_002162155.2 Triticum dicoccoides
CTCCTCCTCGACCCCCACTACCCCGGACCCTACTCCCCGCAGTGAGCACCGCACCTCCCTCCTCTCTGTCTCCCCCGCGCTACCCCGCGCGCGCCCCCGCGAGCATCTGGCCGGCGCCCTCCTCCGCCCCAACTGGCGCCAGGGACTAGTCGGGCTGCGCGCGCCCCGTCGCCACGGTGGCCTCGCCCCACTGCACCGCTCGGAGACACCCGCGCCCGGCCTAGTTCGCCGTGGCCATCAGCCTCCCCTGCTGCTTCCCCTCCCCTGAACCCACGACTGCCGCCCCGCGCCTTGTCCTCCTCGTTTCGTGCCCCCCTGGGCCCCCTACGCCCTGCTACCGCTTGTGCGGTCGCCGGTGGCGCCTCGCCAGCCTCGTCCCGCTCTGCGCCTCGCCGGCGCCCCCCTCGGGCGCCCTGTTGGGGGCCGGCCACCACGCCCGCGCCTGTTAACCGCAGCGCCCGTGCCCGCTAAGGGCCCCCGGGCCACTGACCACAGGGCCCCGCCCCAAAACGTTTTTCTTTGGAAAAAAAGGAATAAAAAAAATATATATATATAATAAAGTAAAATAAATATAATTAATAAAAATAAAAATGATTTAATAAAATTAATTATTAATTAATTAATTAATTAAGTAATTAATTAAGTTAATTAATCCGGTTTAATTAATTGAATTAACTAGTTAATTTTAATTAAACTGTAATTAGGATTAATCTAAACCCTAAATAAACCTAACAGAGTATGACAGGTGGGACCCATGGGACCCACATGTCAGGTTGTGCAGGTCAACGGTCAACGCTGACTGCTGACGTCAGCATGACATCATGCTGATGTCATAAATCCATTTTCCGAATTAATTGAATAATTAATTAAATTTCAGAAATTAATAACATCTTTAGAAAATCATACCTTTTAATCCGTAACTCGGATTAAAATATTTTCAACATGAAAGTTGCTCAGAACGAAGAGACGAATCCAGTTACATCCTCCGTTCGTCCGCCACACACTCCTAGCATAGCGAATATGGAACTTTTCCCCTCCGATTCGTCTGTCCAAAAATGCTAAACCTGGGGAAACATTCTCGGATGTTATCCCCCTTCGCCGGTAACGTGTAGAACCGCGTTAGAACACGTCTAGCTCTGTTTGTTGTCCTGTTAAGCTCTTGCTTGCTATGTATTTACTGTTCCTTCCCCCCCTCTTCTCTCCGGTAGACTCCTAGACTGCCGCTGATGCCGCTGTGATCAACTACGTCACCGACGACCCTCCTTGTCTAAGCAACCAGGCAAGCCCCCCCCCCTTGATCACCAGATATCGCCTATTCTTCTCTATACTGCTTGCATTAGAGTAGTGTAGCATGTTACTGTTCGGTTACTCCTATTTTGTTGCATAGCCTGTCATTGTTGCTACAGTCGTTGATACCCTACCCGCAATCCTAAATGCTTAGTATAGGATGCTAGTTTATCATCATTGACCCTACATTTTTGTCAGTCTGCCTTGATATACTATTGGGCCGTGATCACTCAGGAGGTGATCACGGGTATATATGATACATACATACATACTATACAGATGGTGACTAAAGTCGGGTCAGCTCGATGAGTACCCGCAAGTGATTCTGATGAGGGGGCTGAAGGGACAGGTGGCTCCATCCCGATAGAGGTGGGCCTAGGTTCCGACGGCCCTCGACTGTTACTTTGTGGCGGAGCGACAGGGCAGGTTGAGACCACCTAGGAGACAGGTGGGCCTGGCCCTGTTCGGCATTTGCGGATACTTAACACGCTTAACGAGATCTTGGTATTTGATCTGAGTTGGCTACGAGCTTATACGCACTAACCATCTACGCGGGAGTAGTTATGGGTATCCCGACGTCGTGGTATCAGCTGAAGCACTTCAGCCGTCAGCGACGGAGTGGCGCGCGCCGAATTGGACTGGAACGCCACTAGGCTAGGTCTGCTTTCGGCCACCCACGCAACGTGCAGGTGTGCTCAGGGTGATGGGCCCAGACCCCTGCGCACTTAGGTTTAGACCGGCGTGCTGGCCTCTCTGTTGTGCCTAGGTGGGGCTGCGACGTGTTGATCTTCCGCGGCCGGGCATGACCCAGGACAGTGTGTCCGGCCAAATGGGATCAAGCGTGCTGGGTAAGTTGGTGCACCCCTGCAGGGAAGTTAATCTATTCGAATAGCCGTGATCTTCGGTAACAGGATGACTTGGAGTTGTACCTTGACCTTATGACAACTAGAACCGGATACTTAATAAAACACACCCTTCCAAGTTCCACAGACAACCCGGTGATCGCTTTTCCACAGGGCGACGAGGGGAGGATCGCCGGGTAGGATTATGCTATGCGATGCGACTGGAGATGCTACTTGGAGATGCTACTTGGAGGACTTCAATCTACTCTCTTCTACATGCTGCAAGACGGAGGCTGCCAGAAGCGTAGTCTTCGACAGGATTAGCTATCCCCCTTTTATTCTGGCATTCTGCAGTTCAGTCCACCGATATGGCCCTTTACACATATACCCATGCATATGTAGTGTAGCTCCTTGCTTG
>NC_041384.1:421501495-421510189 GCF_002162155.2 Triticum dicoccoides
TCTTTCGATCTGTATCCCAGTTTGTGCTAGCCATCTTATGGCGACTTGTTTAACTTATGTCTGTACTCAGATATTGTTGCTTCCGCTGACTCGTCTATGATCGAGCACTTGTATTCGAGCCCTCGAGGCCCCTGGCTTGTATTATGATGCTTGTATGACTTATTTATGTTTTAGAGTTGTGTTGTGATATCTTCCCGTGAGTCCCTGATCTTGATCGTACACGTTTGCGTGCATGATTAGTGTATGATTAAGTTGGGGGCGTCACAAGTTGGTATCAGAGCCGACTGCCTGTAGGAATCCCCTTTCCAACTCCTTGGTCGAAGTCGAGTCTAGTCGTTGAAAAACTTTTACTAACATGGCTGTGTGGCCCATGGGCCCATGTCGCCATCGGGTGGTAGTAGGATCTTTTACTCCTCGACCTACACTCTGGGACTCTGATCTCTCTACTATTCGGGTTAAATGAATTTGCTAACTCTAAGATTAGGATCTCGTGATCGCATCCACCCGGAGAGCCCCTTACTGCAGAGGATCGCCTGCTACATCAGAAGATTCCGAAGATACTCTCTGATGTTCTCTCGAGACTTTGTGCCCATCACTTTTGCTATTCCTAACCACCGATAAATCCGTATGGATAACTACTTACACTTGCCATTCATATGATCATCCCCCATTGATCTTGTTATTACAAGATACCCCGAAGTTTTCTCTATTGTTCTGAGAATACTTTGTGCCTACTGCCTAGCAGTTCTTTGCCACATGAATACCCCCTTCAAATAAATTCTCGCACTTATCGAGTATCCGCTCATCCCCCAGTTGTTCATGTGTTACACAAAAGTCTTCGAAATACCACCCGATATTCCGAAAATCCTCAGCAACCTATTGCTCTGGAATTTCTTATTTGCTTTCATTATGATTAATCCCATAAGTATAGAAATCTTATTGACATTCCTTGTCATTATCATTTTGAGTCTGTTGACTCAATATGTTGCGAATACACGCAATCATCATTGATCCTTATAAATTACCTTTCCGGCTGAGCTTCCATTCTTTTAACTGGAATTGGTTCTCGACCAATCCAATTGTCGTTGATTGTACCCTAAGGCTATTCAACTTATCCATCCCTAATCAGAGCATTGCTTCTGCTCCCTTGATTTGGAAATCATAATTCCTTTGCATTTGAAAATTGAGTTAGTCAGTTGTTTCTATAATCTGATCTCCTTGCATTCTTCTTCCTCTAGTTGAGTACCGATACTCGTATCAGATCCTTTGTGGACCATCAAGTCCTTTGTTGGATTGTTATCCGACAGTGTCCTTCACATTTGATCACTTTGTGAGTTCTTCCCCTGATACATAATGCCTTTGTTAAGTTGTATCCTCTGCTTGGCCAACCATGCTCTGCTTTCGGGCTTGTGTTATTTACTCTTGAAACTTGTGGTATATGTTTCTAAGAAGCCCCTACGGGTTGAACATATGCCTTCTCTAAACCGTGTGAACCCGAAAGTTTTCACGAGTCATACTCTTCTGGTGCTTCACCAGATAAAATTTCAACACTGCAACTTCATCGAACGTGAGAAGTGAATGAAAGGTTATGCATTGGAGAAGTGGGAGTCGACCTTGAACTTGTGTTCATGCCCATGAACACGATGTAGATCTTATCATTAAAGCTTCTCTTAAATGAATTATTCCTTTGGTATAAGTTCATCTTATATCTAGGATCTGGCCTTCTGCAATCGTGGTTCCGACCATGATTGTTCTCCTTGGATCTCATTTCTCGGACAAGTTAAAACAATTGTCTTCTATGGATCAATACACCAGTCCAACCTTTACTTTGATCTTGTGTCGAGTATTACTCCCCTGGTATCTCGAGATTATCATGGAACTGCGTAACTTCTTATGAGTTCTTCATCTAGTGCTACATTCCCACTGATTCCATTTTTTTCACGGGCTCTGAGTTTTTAAACACTCAAAGACACCGATAACTGAACCGAGTCTGCATTACGGTTCAACAACTCTTGATAATCTTCTTTAAGTACGAGTTTCTACCCGATCACGCCATTCCTAGCCTGATCGGCCATATCATTATCGTGCAACATTTTAACTGTGCTACCTGGTCCTTCTTTCCGGAGCACAAATTTCGACGTTGATCTAACCTTACGTCGATCTTCCTCCTCATATAACTTCGCCTTAAAAATAGTGAGCTTGATTTCGAGTTTGTGTCGTATCTGTGGCTCCAATAATCTTTTGTCGCATCAGTCCTTTTGCTTGATGCAGTTGTTGTTCAATTGCTTCTTCGTGGATTCTCTCGACAACAAATTGTCGTGATCATCATCAACATTTTGACTCCTTCCAGGATATCAATGGAATTCTTGATGATAAGTGCCATCCTCGTTCCTTGGTAATTTCAGTTACCATCAACAACATCCTTACCTTCCTTTCATCACAAACTTGTTCATGTTATGGATGCAACTTACTATCCAGCCCGTATTATGATCTACCTTGAAGCATTACTGCCTTTTGTCAAGGATGTTGTGAGAATTTCACCACCTCTTGAGAATTCTTGATATAAGTGATACTTCACCATCACCATTCTTTTCTTGGTCCCCGTGTTGTTCCTAACAGGAATACCGACAGATGGACTAGTAATTTTAAAACTTCCGGCAACCTTATTGCTTTGAAGTTAATGGTCAACATTTCATTCTTAGACCATTGGTTATTGAACCGCCATTCTAACATTGTTTGTGCTACCTAGCCCAGATTTCGGGTGCACATTTCAACCAATGTTTAATTGTGTATGTTTTCCTCGAGCATACATCATTATAGCATTTGATCTGAAAAATGTTATCTCCTTGTTCACATAATTGTGGAAATCCATCTTTTGTTAATCTCGATAAATTGCCGCTGATTCCATCAGCCACCCTCTCATCCCCTCCTTGGTTTAATGATGATGTATCCTTGTCTTCGAACTCGCTTCCATAGTTCATTTCCCGAGAATCTTACAATGTCATTTCGTCGATATGTGCCGCAGTTTTTCTTCTCGGACATCCTGAGTCTGGGGTATCATGACACCAATCGGATCTGAATCTTGGTCGGATATGATGGTTGGGACATTTTCCAAGAGTTATGATGTTGATCCTTTGATGACCCGGTAACATGATGTCATGCCTAGCACCCCCCCCCTCGGCTGGAGGACCTATCATTATAGATTCCTTTTCAGCAAGGTTATCCGTTCATCCATGGGGAAATTGTAAGACTTATTCTACAAGTTATTCCTGATGGATCCTTCGTGTTTCCAAAGTTTGATCTTCACCTGAAGACCATGTCAATGCTACCTCGAAGCATGTCAATGGTACTCCGATTTTCAACAGGAACATTTGAAGCACGATGCTAAATTTTGTTTATCATTTATCCTAACACCGATGCATGGGTAATATCATGAGATTCCTTCCCCCCTTACCTAAATGGCTGTCTACTTTATATCCTGTCATGGATATCTTGCTCTGCTTATCCTTGGGAAGGATATACCCCTGAAATATGTGTTTAAACACATTTTCCTTTCCATTGTTCTGTTTAACCTGATGATCACATTTTCCTTTCCATTGGTTTGTTTGACCTTTCTTGTGATCTATATAACCTAAGCAGTAATAATTTACTTCTTATGTAAACACCTCGGTGTACAACTCTGCCAGTGAGACCCTGTTACTTTTGTTGATGACATTTCGGTAACCACCGATGGACGAGAACTTTGCCTAATGGTCCGCCTCGATCAACGAGCAGGAAAACGGTTCTCTTCGTCCCTCGTCCTTGGTATCGACATTGTTGCCAACATAACTGATAGGCTAACCTCTGACATGTCTTGCTATCATGACCGTGCAAGATGTCACCACCCTTCCTACTTTTAACCCACATGGTGGGCCCATAACCCCCAGTTCCACAGGATCGAAACCTGACTCTCTTGTACACCCCCGGTTTCCAAAGTTATTCCCCACGCTTGACTTCGTATGTAATTCATGGGTCACCTTCCTAATGCTCTATCCTGGTATTAGACGCAATACTTACTCTCGTTGCTCTGAACCCCTTTCTCACTCCGGTTCAGACTTCGAGCAACTATCTATCCGCTTGGAACCTCTTATTGTACCTTCGTACCTTACTCTCGATGTATTTTATATGTTCAACTCGAGAGATAATCTTATGCTCATTCATGGGTTAACCCCAGATTGTTTCCCTCATAAGCATTATGTCGTAGCCGAGCTGCCCCTTACCTATTCGTAAGTACGTTGGAGTTCCCGAAGAAAAGGACGACTTCACCATGATGACCTGAAGCAGAGTAATGAAGACATCAATGTAATGGATCGATCTCTTCGAGAAGTGCAACCAAGACCGAGAAGATTCGTTAGGATTTCGTAACCAGACCTTTCCCCCTAGTCCCCCTCTTAAATCTCGCGACGAGATTTCTTGTAGTGGAGGAGAATTGTGACGCCCGGGTAATTAAGCTACAATAAACCCCTGCTAATGAAGCCACGTCACCTCGGTTACTGTTGTTAATCTTGTGTTAGTTCAAAACGGTTTAAATTCAAATTTAAACTTAAAGGCAAACAATAAAAGTTTTCAAAAATTAAAACTAAAATGTTCGGGGGTTGTCAAATATTACAAAGTTAATTATGGTGGAGTAAACACATTTTTATAAAATGTCTAAGAAGTTAAAATGAATTAAAACATAAAAGGAAAAATAAGAAAAGAAAGCAAACAAAACAAATAGAGAGAAAGAAAACCCCCCTGGCCAACTGGGCCAAACGGCCCAGCCGGCCGGCCCAATGGCCCACCCGGCCCCCTCACTCCCCTTATCCCCTCGGTCCACACCCGACCGAACCCTAGCCCGCACCCCACTCGCTCCACTCGCCCCCCTCGCGCATCGCCCGCTCCTCCCCCCCCGATCTGGATCGAGATCGGGGGCTCGACGCCGACGCCGCCCGGTGCTGTCCCGCCGGACGCCGGCGCCCCCACCGCCACACGACGCCGCCCCGTCCTCCCCTCCAGCCCCGTCGAACACCGCCGTCCTCCTCGCCTCCCCCCTCTCCCGAGCTGGGAGCTCCGAGGCCGCTGCCCCTGACGCCGACCCAACGGCCGCGCCCCGCCACCCGGTGCTGCCGACGTCGCTCGCCGTTTGCCCGCCGACGTCGTTGCTCCTTTCCTCCCCGACCCCGTCGCTGGTGCCGTCCTGGACCGCCGTCGTCGCTCGCCGGAACCACGCCGCCACGACTCTGTCGCTGCCCGTCGTCCCCGACTCCTCCTCGACCCCCACTGCCCCGGACCCTACTCCCCGCAGTGAGCACCGCACCTCCCTCATCTCTGTCTCCCCCGCGCTACCCCGCATGCGCCCCCGCGAGCATCTGGCCGGCGCCCTCCTCCGCCCCAACTGGCGCCAGGGACTAGTCGGGCTGCGCACGCCCCGTCGCCACGATGGCCTCGCCCCACTGCACCGCTCGGAGACACCCGCGCCCGGCCTAGTTCGCCATGGCCATCGGCCTCCCCTGCTGCTTCCCCTCCCCTGAACCCACGACTGCCGCCCCGCGCCTTGTCCTCCTCGTTCTGTGCCCCCTGGGCCCCCTACGCCCTGCTACCGCTTGTGCGGTCGCCGGTGGCGCCTCGCCAGCCTCGTCCCGCTCTGCGCTTCGCCGGCGCCCCCCTCGGGCGCCCTGTTGGGGGCCGGCCACCACGCCCGCGCCTGTTAACCGCAGCGCCCGTGCCCGCTAAGGGCCCCCGGGCCACTGACCACAGGGCCCCGCCCCAAAACATTTTTCTTTGGAAAAAAGGAATAAAAAAATATATATATAATAAAGTAAAATAAATATAATTAATAAAAATAAAAATGATATAATAAAATTAATTATTAATTAATTAATTAATTAAGTTAATTAATCCGGTTTAATTAATTGAATTAACTAGCTAATTTTAATTAAACTGTAATTAGGATTAATCTAAACCCTAAATAAACCTAACAGAGTATGACAGGTGGGACCCACGGGACCCACATGTCAGGTTGACCAGGTCAACGGTCAACGCTGACTGCTGACGTCAGCATGACATCATGCTGATGTCATAAATCCATTTTCTGAATTAATTGAATAATTAATTAAATTTCAGAAATTAATAAAATCTTTAGAAAATCATACCTTTTAATCCGTAACTCGGATTAAAATATTTTCAACATGAAAGTTGCTCAGAACGACGAGACGAATCCGGTTACATCCTCCGTTCGTCCGCCACACACTCCTAGCATAGCGAACATGGAACTTTTCCCCTCCGATTCGTCTGTCCGAAAATGCTAAACCTGGGGAAACATTCTCGGATGTTATCCCCCTTCGCCGGTAACATGTAGCACCGCATTAGAACACGTCTAGCTCTGTTTGTTGTCCTGTTATGCTCTTGCTTGCTATGTATTTACTGTTCCTTCCCCCCTCTTCTCTCAGGTAGACTCCGAGACTGCCGCTGATGCCGCTGTGATCAACTACATCACCGACGACCCTCCTTGTCTGAGCAACCAGGCAAGCCCCCCCCCTTGATCACCAGATATCGCCTATTCTTCTCTATACTGCTTGCATTAGAGTAGTGTAGCATGTTACTGTTCGGTTACTCCTATTCTGTTGCACAGCCTGTCATTGTTGCTACAGTCATTGATACCCTACCCGCAATCCTAAATGCTTAGTATAGGATGCTAGTTTATCATCATTGACCCTACATTTTTGTCAGTCTGCCTTGCTATACTATTGGGTCGTGATCACTCGGGAGGTGATCACGGGTATATATGATACATACATACATACTATACAGATGGTGACCAAAGTCGGGTCAGCTCGATGAGTACCCGCAAGTGATTCTGATGAGGGGGCTGAAGGGACAGGTGGCTCCATCCCGGTAGAGGTGGGCCTGGGTTCCCAACGGCCCTCGACTGTTACTTTGTGGCGGAGCGACAGGGCAGGTTGAGACCACCTAGGAGACAGGTGGGCCTGGCCCTGTTCGGCATTCGCGGATACTTAACACGCTTAACGAGATCTTGGTATTTGATCTGAGTTGGCTACGAGCTTATACGCACTAACCATCTACGCGGGAGTAGTTATGGGTATCCCGACGTCATGGTATCAGCCGAAGCACTTCAGACGTCAGCGACGGAGCGGCGCGCGCCGAATTGGACTGGAACGCCACTAGGCTAGGTCTGCTTTCGGCCGCCCATGCAACGTGCAGGTGTGCTCAGGGCGATGGGCCCAGACCCCTGCGCGCATAGGTTTAGACCGGCGTGCTGGCCTCTCTGTTGTGCCTAGGTGGGGCTGCGACGTGTTGATCTTCCGCGGCCGGGCATGACCCAAGACAGTGTGTCCGGCCAAATGGGATCAAGCGTGCTGGGTAAGTTGGTGCACCCCTGCAGGGAAGTTAATCTATTCGAATAGCCGTGATCTTCGGTAACAGGACGACTTGGAGTTGTACCTTGACCTTATGACAACTAGAACCGGATACTTAATAAAACACACCCTTCCAAGTTCCACAGACAACCCGGTGATCGCTTTTCCACAGGGCGACGAGGGGAGGATCGCCGGGTAGGATTATGCTATGCGATGCGACTGGAGATGCTACTTGGAGATGCTACTTGGAGATGCTACTTGGAGGACTTCAATCTACTCTCTTCTACATGCTGCAAGACGGAGGCTGCCAGAAGCGTAGTCTTCGATAGGATTAGCTATCCCCCTTTTATTCTGGCATTCTGCAGTTCAGTCCATCGATATGGCCCTTTACACATATACCCATGCATATGTAGTGTAGCTCCTTGCTTGCGAGTACTTTGGATGAGTACTCACGGTTGCTTTCTCCCTCCTTTTTCCCCTTTCCTTTCTTTCTGGTTGTCGCAACCAGATGCTGGAGCCCTGGAGCCAGACGCCACCGTCGACGACTACTACCACCCCGGAGGTGCCTACTACTACATGCAGCCTGCTAACGACGACCAGGAGTAGTTAGGAGGATCCCAGGCAGGAGGCCTGCACGTCTTTCGATCTGTATCCCAGTTTGTGCTAGCCATCTTATGGCGACTTGTTTAACTTATGTCTGTACTCAGATATTGTTGCTTCCGCTGACTCGTCTATGATCGAGCACTTGTATTCGAGCCCTCGAGGCCCCTGGCTTGTATTATGATGCTTGTATGACTTATTTATGTTTTAGAGTTGTGTTGTGATATCTTCCCGTGAGTCCCTGATCTTGATCGTACACGTTTGCGTGCATGATTAGTGTACGATTAAGTTGGGGGCGTCACACTGGCTCACCCGTACAACTCCGTATTTTGTTGATGACACAATCAATTGACCAGTCAAACGTTCCACGCGGTGCAACTAGTGTTGCACCATCGGGGCGCGTAACCATGGGGCCCACCTGTCAGCCCGTATATGAAAGAAAGAAATGGTAGTTTGAGTCTGTACTGTGTTAATAAAATAGGAGTACATTTTGGGGTGATCATACGGTCACTGGCTCACCATACAGCTCCGTAATTTGTTGATAACACGATCAATTGACCAGTCAAACGGTCCACATTTAGCAGCGCACATTACCATAGGGCCCACCCGTCAGCGCGTATATGAAGGACAGAAATGGTAATAAATTAGTGGTCAGTGGGTATTCGAAGTCGTGAGACCTCTGATTGGCAGTCACCGGCGG
>NC_041384.1:421510380-421531172 GCF_002162155.2 Triticum dicoccoides
GGCGGCGGACCGGCGGTGGGGAGTGGTTTCGGGGAGGGCGGGCCGGCCACGGGCGGCGAGGGCTGGCGGTTCGGCTGGTGGTGGCTGGCGGCTCAGGGGGGTGGAGTTTGATGATAAACTGGAGGCCCTAAATTTCGTATCCAACGGCTAGAAAATCTAATGTCCAGAGATGAAAAAGTCAGTCGACTGACGTGTAGCCTCACCCCGCACGTACACATGCACGCACGCAAGACACGCACGTATGTAGGCGTGCAACACTGACACGTACACACGCATGCATGCTGGCGTGAACCACTGACACGTACATATGCACTCACGAACAGACACACGTATGCACCATGCATGCAACACTGAAACGTACCCTTGCACACACGCAACACTCACACGCCTGCATGCACACAGCACACGACGCAAGACACACGCTCAACCTATACGTGCATGCACCCTTTGTTAAGGACATGGATTGTTACGTGTATTAATCAATCTTATCTGTGATAAGCAGAACATTGATGTTTGCAGCAGTCTTTATGAATCACAACATATCGAATGGGCTATCAACATAGTAGGCTTATTTACATGAAAAAGATGACGTCACACTCAATGAACAATCATCGGTTTATAAAATGCCCGCTTCTGACCGCCCTGGCACACCAAAGGTTCATCTACTGTGCGCTGCCTGCGATGGGTCACTAACATGTAGGCCATGCACCCAAAGAGCCCACATGTCAGTGGAAGAACGATGCGGTGTCCTAGGTCAGAGTCGAGGGCACCACTCGCGGCACGCCCGGTAGAACACGCCTCCGTGCCGCATTCAAATGCCTCCATGAAACCTGCCCATGTGGAAGCCGAGAAACCCACTCTGGACACACGTCCGTCCATGACCGGGCCAGCGTTAAACGCAACGCCGGCTGAGATCCTCCCGTCCGTCATCTATTTAATCTCCTATTTAAATGAGGCCAAACGCCGGCCAAGAATCGCTCACCTCCGCCGCTCCCCTATCTCCTCCACCATTGTGTCCACTCTTACAATGGCTTATGAAGAATAGTTATTCCTCATCCAAGCTGGCTGGGTAGCCCGCCGGATAGCTATGCAGCTCACTAATCCACCTCCCTCCCCTCGCCCGACGGAGCCAGTTGCCGCCCCAAGTTGGCGCGCGGTTCAGCAACTCTCCGCTCCAGGCCAGCTCGACGAGGAGCGGCGCACGAGCGTCATTGCTGCCGTCCACGCCGCCGCCTCGTACCACGTCTCCCGTTTCTGTGGCCGAGACTCCCATGCCGGCGCCTCCGTGTCTGTCGCAAGCAGCGACAGAAGCCTGGTGCGCAGAGAGCGATGAGTCGGTGGCCAGCGCCTCCGTGTCTGCCACCATCATCGAGGAGAAGTAGAACACGGGAGGCCGACGCCGCTTGGGTCCCATGAAGGCCACCGCGGAGGCGACGCCGGCATACACAGTAGGTGTCTTGCCGGATCCTTTTGTTGCGAGGACCTTCGTCGACCCCGCATGGGCTCCAAAGAAGAGGGGAATGTTAGGATGAACTCGAGCTGGTGCGGGCCATGGCGAAGTAGTGGCCGGTGATGAACTCGAACCGGTGCCGGCCACCATCATCTTCGGCACCAGCCAATGATATCCGTTGGGCAGTGGGGAAGCGAGCCGTCCTTTGTGCTGAAGCATATACTTCCGGGGCTCCCGGCAGTCTGGTGATCGTGCTGCCGGACATGAGGAACACAAATCGATCAGCGGGCGACCATTTAGGCCAGGTATTATATACCTGTGCTGTCTAGAACTAGCACCGTGTAGTTCATTTGAATGTAATGAAATCCATCATGTTTGTATGAAAATCCAGTATTTTATATGATTTCTGTCGTTGTTTATATGAAATATCAGTTTGTCTACGTGTTTGCGTGAATTTCGTCCGGTTGGTTGAGTTGCTGTCATAATGTGTGCAGCTACGGTTGGATGGCGTAATTTGCGGGTCGTCGGTCGGTCTGTGGGCGGCTCGGGCGGCGTTGTGGGACAAAAAAACACAGCTCGTGCGAGCTCGTCTCCAACGTGCGCGCTGGAGGATGCATGAAAGCATGAGCACCCGAGCCATTCCTCGTTCATCGGTGGCAAAGGCACCGGTGGAAAAAAGGGTCACCAATATTTTGGCTACCCCAGGCAAGATCCAAACAGCCCCTCCCAACAGATTCAAATCCCTCGTTCGCCGTGGAATTTTGCCATGTGTTGTTTTCATGGACTAGAAAGATGCTCGTACATTGCACGGACCATCAAGATGCATTTTTTTACAAACTCCCGCATGCATGCAAGGGATAATTAATGTCCTCCTTTGCTAGTACCACGAGGCAAACACCATCAATATTGCATTGATTAGTGTTAGTGGCCTTGTATATCTGCAAATTGTAATTTTGATAGTGGCCTCTTGTATATAAAAATGGAGGGAGAAAGATGAGAGATAAGGTGAGGAGGAGTGGGGCGTGGTGGTGACTGGTGGTCGGACTGGGCGGAGGCATGGGGATGGACGGCGCATTATGTCTAGGTCTGTATCTCTCTCAGACACACCCACGTAGGTGGGGGCGTGCACGAAGAGAAGAGGTGCATGCACGGCGCACGTACTCCTGTCTCTTTCCCAACCACACCCGCGCGGGTACACGGTGGAGCTCATTTCTGTACGAAAAAGGCAGCCCACGTGGTAATTTGGCACGTGTACTGGTTGTCCACTTGGTGGAGGGAGGATCGTCTACCACGGGTGAACAAACAAATTGCGACTTGACGCGTTATGTTAAATTAAAAAAAGAGGCAAACTATGTGGGGCCTACCTTAGAGGCAAGGCTCTATACACTGGAGTACTTTTGATGTGTCCCGTCAACTCGCAGAACGAGGAGAAGCTTGCTTAGTACGCCGTCTCCCCCGCCCACGGGCGCGGGTGGCTCGCAGGATGAGGTGAAGCTTGCTTACGACGACTACTACTACTACTACTACTACTACTACTACTACTACTACTACTACTACTACTACTACTACTACTACTACTACTACTGTACGCCTTTACGCCCGCTCCCTCGCCCACGCGCGCGGTGGCTTGCAGCACGAGGAGAAAATTTTACTACTCCCTCCGTTTACTCCTCGTCCCTACTACGTACTTTGGTTAGTACTCCCTCCATTTACTTATACAAGTCCACTATTAAAAAATACATTTTGCATCTATACAAGGCCACAAATAGTAATCGAGACAAAAGTTACTACTCTCTCCTTTCCAGTTTATGGTTGAATTTTAAAATCTCTCCAACCAAGGTAGACGGTGAATGGTCGAATTAATTTCGTAGTTTGCACAAGTAATTAGTACGCTCGTTTTTCTCAAGAAGTTATGTTTACCGAGGCATTAATTAGAATGAATGTATCAACGACCACTAAATTTCCATGAACTTGTACATGCATTGGTTAGTTTCCTCTTGACACTGCTTGCGTCAGGTGATCTAACGCACCTCGAAATCCAATATGTAATGATACTACTACTAGTATAGTAGAATTGAGACTTATCAAACGGAAAAACGAATGTTTTTTAGATGAGCCCTATAAACCCTAGTGGGTACGTACTCCGTAAAAATAGATTTTTCCAAAACTAAGTCGCTCCCTTTCATGAATTCTATAGTATACTCCTCCTTCGACACTCCCTTTCATGAATTCTGTACTTCCTACCGCCGACATGTGGGACATATAGCAACCGGGTCGATGTGGCAAGCACCAAATAACAGTGCAGAACAGCAGGGGGGACGCACCCCACTCGTACCGGCCCAGTAGTAGTAATGAGCAATGAGACGTCAAATCACAATGCCGCACCTTCCCAGACGGACGAAGCAACCATTATTTCACACTTCGGTTCGCCATCATCTCAAACCACATAGTATTGCTTCTGCCTCAAGAGGGACACGCGCATCGCCTTGGTACATCATGACACATGGGACCACATGACAGGCCATGCTCCCTCGCCGATCGCTCGGTAAAATCACCTCATTTTTACTATACTTCCTCCGTATCGGTTTACTACATGGCATGCACGTCGTTCTAGGTTGAGAATTTAACTGGCTATATATGTGATGAACAGTACTCTAGCCTTTTAAAAAATGTATACTTTTGTACAGTAGTACCATCGATGGATTGCGCCATGGAGCAAAAATTGAAATTAAAAAAAAGGTGGTACATATAGAGAGCGCTCGTCGCCAAATTATGCATATATTACTATTAAAAAAGCTAGTACGTGCTTAATTGGGGTGCTAAATTATATTAAAGAAATACTAGTAGTATGTACATACTGAAGAGTTAAAGTAACGAGAAGAAACATAACATAGTTCTGCTGGGGGCTCAGCACAACACACCCCTCAAATTAAACTAAGCACACCTGAAATTAAACTATGCAACTAATCCAGTAGACACTGCATTAGAAGCTTAGAACCACCATGAGCAACGACACTGTCACCTTACTCGGAGTCCTCGTCCACGTCCTCGACTTCGTCCTTCTCCCTCTGCCTCTTGGCTGATACTTCTTTGCTTGAACTGCACACTTGGCTGTTGCTCTTCATCCAACCCTTGTAGATATTGAAGCAAAGGTAGCCATCCATTGCAGCATAGTGGATGTGGTCTATATCTAGTACATTCCGCTGCCATGCATGATGATGAAACGTGTTTGGAGGTTTCTCCAGTTTACCGTACGAAGGATGAACCATGGCTCCTGCCAGGGTCAGCATTGAAGGCTGATGAGAGGACACCAGCCGATTCTTCTGGAGGTCGAAGGTGTTGCCTACTATGAGGCCTATCCGATGCAGGACTTCTTTGTTGTTACCAAAGTCTACAGTAATGAATTTGACTAGGTTGCTCTGGAGGAAGTCCTTAAAATCTTGGCACTCAACGTCGGCATGGCATATGTGGTAGACCAAGCATAAGTCATGCACACAAACCTGGATCACGGCGGGCTTCTTCCTCTCTTTGTCCTTTAGATCCTTCTCTGGTCCCAGGACTGTCGTGTACTCAATATCTAGCCCAGTGACCCTGTCGTGGTTTTGTCACGACAGATGTCCTAGAGAAAGGACTTAGTCGTGGAGCCATCGCAACGGGTTAGCTTGAAGGGGTTAAAGCGGACACAAGGACGCAAGAGAGTTTATACTAGTTCGGCCCCTTTGATGAAGGTAAAAGCCTACGTCTAAATGTTATGGAATTGATGGGGTTTCGATGACTAGGGACCAAACAAGCTTCGCCTATGTCTCGAGTTGTTTGTCTATTGTCCCTGAACCGCCGCCGGGTCGTCCCCTTATATACACGGGTGACTCCCGTCGGCTTACGGAGTCCCAATACTGGCTCATAGATGTGTCCGGTTTGGTCTCTGCTTATTCCTAACTTACAATACAGGTTAACTACTAACGCCGGTTTACGGCTACAGGCCTCGAACCGACCATGTGCCTTGAGCCCTCCTCTGTCTTCTTGGGCTTTAACATACTTAACTACTGACGAAGTTAACCCGGCCTAGATAGGCCGGTTTATGCCCAGTAGTAATATCCCCAACATTAGGCCCCAGATTGATTTGAACGGGTTCATGTCAATCCTTTAATAAAAGCTTCATCTTCAACATCTTTTTATAAATTGGTAAACCGCCATGATGTCATCTTCTCTGATTGTTGTAAACCGGAGTGACGTCACCTTTCATAACGAAGCTATCCATTATGCTTCTTTGTTTAATAGATCAGCGGAAATCGAGGCGACAGCTCCGTTTTGTGGCCCCTTGATTGTCGCGCCTGACTCATGTTCTTTCGCCTTATAAATAGGACCGCAGGGTCATTTCTTTTCTCCTTCCATGCCTTCTTCGTCTTCCTCGCATCGCCAGCCTCGGAGCTCCGCCGCCGCCGTCGACCTCTGCCTCATCCTTGGCCGCTGCATCAACCTGAGCACACCAGAACATCGCGGTAGCCTTCCGCATCTTTCTTAGCTCCGATAAATCTTCTATCCTTTCCCCCGCAGATCTGGCCTAGGGTTTCGTAGTTCTTCAGTGTTCATTGTCTGCATCTTGCTCATACGATAGATTTTAGATGAATCCGCAAATCTTTACTCTGTGCAATGATAGTTGTTTGACCTTCGCCTTCACTTATGCATCTCAAACCATAGATCTATATGAACGTTTTGCTCATTGGTTCGGTACTGCTCCTTTGAACCTCTAAGCATTTATCTCTTTTCTGAACTTGCTTCAGATCCAATGCTGTAAAGAAATCTTGTGAAACCTGTTTCTACGTACTTGTCCATCCGCAATCTCAGCTTTTTAATGCTTAGATCAGGCGGTTTAACCTTATAGAAAATTTTCCAAACCGGTATATGCCATTAGTCCCCTTGTTAAATCGCCAGATGTTGGTTGCTTCATGAAACTCCGGTTCAGATAGTTCTGTCTCCGGTTTAACAGTGCACATACCAACGTACCTTGATCAAATGCATTTTTGAACCGGGATCTTCTACCTTGCAGATTCCATCATGGCCAAGCAAGTATATGAGTGCAATTGGGTTCCTTCTCGTGTCACAGAGGATCAACTGGACAATTTAGTCCTGATTGGCGCTTTAGGCAGCAAAGATACCATCCATTGGAGGGCTCCTGGCAAAGAATGCCCTCCCACACCTCGAGAAGGAGAGGTTGTTGTTTTCATAGATCACTTAGCCCGGGGCTTTAAGCCGCCCGGTTCTAAATTTTACTGGGATGTTTTAGCCGATTTCCAACTCCATCCGCAAGACACTGGCCCCAACTCTGTTATAAATATGTGTCACTTCCAGGTGCTCTGTGAGGTGTTCTTTCAAGAGGAGCCCACAGTGGAATTGTTCAGAGACTTTTTCCATCTAAACCGCCATACTGAGTTTACTGATGGCTCTAATACAGAGTTGGGTGGCGTAACGATTCAGAAAAGGAAAGAGGTCACATACCCTCACGCCAAGATGCACAGTCACCCCAAGGAGTGGAATCGGACATGGTTCTACTGCAAAGACACCTCCCCTGCTGGTGAGAATCCCTTGCCTGGCTTTCGTCCGGAGCGGCTCAGCAATACACACCCTATTCCTCAAAGATTGACTACCCAGGAGAGAAGCAAATATGCTCCCCAACTATCAAAGCTCAGAGCCTTTATGGCCAACGGTTTAACAGGGGTTGATCTCGCTCGCTGTTGGATATCATGGAGCATACTGCCCCTTAGTCAGCGCTCCGGTTTGATGTGCGAGTATACTGACAGTGTTGATGACCCACTGCGACATTCAAAAATCCAGCTCTCCGATGAAGAAATCACAGAGGCTGTGAATAAGATGCTGAATGAACCGGAACACGTCTGCGCTAGAACCGGCCTGCTTCCCTTTTGTGCCACCAATAAACCGCCAGTTGTAAGACTTTGATTTTTCTCTTTGCTGAATCTGTTATTGATATGTCTGGTCATTGTTTAATATCAGTGTCTGCATAATCAGGGCAATGATCCGTTTTGGAGCAAAAAACTACCGCAGGAGAAACCAGAAAAACCAGACAAACCGGAAAGAGCAACCCGGCAAAAGACTAAAGCTGTGAAGAAGACTGCCCACAGGAAAAGAACCACTGCATCTTCTAATCCGGCCCCTGATGATGATGTGGATAATCCGGACTTTGAGGTAGAGCTTGACTCACTTGGTTTATTTTTCATGCGTCTTATTGATGATGATATTTGTCAGGATGATGCCGAAGCCAGCCACGCGGATGTTGCAAAGGTAATTATTCTTTCTTTCGATTCAGAAACTTTGCCTTCACAAAAAATCCGCCAGGCAAACCGGAAAGTTAAATTTTCTCATCCTCTTGCTTATTTGGATCCTAAATTTCTTACGAAGACCCAACAACACGAAGCTCGTCGCACAACCCGGCACAGCGGCCAGGTAGTTACCTCCGCCGGTTTACCGAATAGTCCGGTTCGGAAACGCCATTCAGAGGTCTCTAATTTGCTTGTCAGTGCTTGTCCTAAAGCGGGCTGCTTTCGTCAACCTCTTAATCCGTCTGACTTCGATTACCAGGTTACTTCCCACTCATCTTCTCGCGAGTCATCGGCTACTCAGCTCCCACCGCTTAAAACGGTGCTTGGGTAAGCTATACTTATTGTGATGTTTGCAGTACATCGCCTTAGAACATATGCTGTATTTGATTTTATTATTCTTCTCAGGGCCAAACCTAGGCCAAGTAAGAAGGCCCGCCTGGACAAAACGGCCAAAGAAGATGTCGTTCTTGAAGCAGGCAAGACACCCAATGCTGAAGCGACTATTCCTGAGGATATTCCCAACGATCCACCGCAGCAAGATGATGATCTTATTGCTGAAGAGAGACCTACTAATACCTCAGGTCCTATCCATCAGCCCACAGGTTCCATCCGGATTGAAAGCTCCACCGGTCCAGCAAAACCTACTGACAAGCCAACAGCTCCAGTGCAAACCGGCGGTACCAAGGATGATGAGGTTGTCATTACTGGCACTGGCCATACTGAGCCAAGCAATCCTGTCGCTTTATCCAAACATTCTGCCAAGGAAGAATTTGCTGCCTTTGGCAAAGGCAAGTGGAACACCGATCTGACGACTTACGCTGCTCTGAACGCCCAAGATATCCATTCCGGCTATCTGAACCGGCTGTATACCAGTCGTGACTATGAAGCCGGTCTGGTTAATATGATGAAAGATAAATATGAGGTAACTTCCATATGCTCCTTCCTGCTTGTACGCGTCCATTCTTGCTGACTCTCCTAGCCCCCAAGGGCCGGTTTGAAATATTCTTTCAAACCGGGACTTAATAATATAAATCTTGATGCTTTGAAATTCGCTGATGTAGCCCCCAAGGGCTGGTTCAACTTAGCATAGTTAAACCGGTACTTTAAGTAATTGAAACTGCCGCATTAGAATATATATGATCAAATAGCCATTAGCCCCCAAGTGCCAAGCTGAATACTTGTATTGATCTTGGGACTTTGTAAACAATTGAAAGATGAAGATCGAATATGCATTAGCCCCCAAGTGCTAAGCGCATAACTTGTTATGTGGTTGGTACTTGAATCCTTATACCGATTTGTTGAAGCATATATCTGTATGTATGCAGGCGGAGCTGAAGACGAAAGAAAACCAAGTCATCGATCTTGAAGAAAACCTGAAAACCCAACAGGCTGAAACTTCCAAAGCAAAAGAGGAATTGGCCAGCGCTTTAAGCTCCATGGAACAACTTAAGGAGAACTTCAAGAAGAAACGGGCGGATTGGGCCACTGAAAAGTCCGCTTTGATCAAACGAGCAGAGGATGCTGAGGCTGCACTAAAACCAGTGATGGATGAACTGACCAGCATAAAGCGGCACGTGCATGCCATGACCACTGCTATCTTTGGTAAGCCAGCTTGCCTTCTGAATTGGCTCTGCCTTCTTACAGAGTCGCCGGTTTATTAACCCTTTATGGTATTTCAGGGACACGCATTGGTCACTTGGGGTCAGATGTGCGGAAGAAATTGAAAGCCGCCTATACATTGGTTGAACAATTGTATACTGGTGCCCAGCGGATCATCTGTACCGCGTCTCATAACAAACCGGCGCCCACTTTGATTCAAGATACTCTGATGAAACTGTCAGTGCTTCCTGCCCGGGTTGAAGAGCTGAAGAAATCTGCTGCTCGAACCGGTGCAATCAATGCCTTAATCCGGGAAAAAGCCTGGGTGCCGGATTTTGATCCTATTGAAGCGGCTCAGGGCTATCCCAGCTTGAAGGAAGACGGGTCAGAATTTGGTGAAGCGGATCTGCGAGCAATAAACCGGGAGGTACGTCCGCTAGCTTGTCAGTTGGCTGAAGAAGCAGACTTGTCTCATTATCAAGCGCAATATGACAAGCAGAACAAGCGAATAGCTGCCCCAATCCATGAATCGGAAAATCTGATCCCTCCAATCCGTAAGCATACTTACGCTCCTGATATTGACCCGTCATTGCTGATCCATGATGAAGCTGTTTTTCAAGCATTAATGGGAATCGACTGGACAACTATGGATTTCCAGCCATTGGGTAGACAAATGGAGGCTGAAGCGGCGCAGGATGACCCACAACCATCAGGCCAGGCTGGTGACCAAGCTTGAACCGGAAGCCGGTTTTAAAACTGCCTCTCCTTTGTGAAAAACAATTATATTATTATGGGCACCATGTTGCCTTGTAATAGGCTAGCTGATACCTTTGATGTTGATATGCCTTCATGCATAATTTGCTCTTCCTGTAGTAATGAACTTTCCAAAACACTTTCTGAAATGAGAAATTCGTCAAGTGCCACCATGGTTGTACTGTGAGGCGGAATATGATGTCTGTATATATGAAATCAAAACATCCAAAACAAAATTTTAAGTATATGATCAAATTTTTGAGATACATAATACCTGCCATCGTTGAGTGTGAAGTTGGCTTGGCCAATCTTGAAGCGGAGTTTTGCAAACCCACACTGTTGGAGGAGATAACAGCTCCTGTATATATATAAGACGCTGGTTTACCATGTAAACCGTGCCGGGTTATAATAAACACCGTGTTACTCCATAAGAGGATGTTAACAACAAGGATCAAACCGGGCAAATAGTCTCCGGATTGACGTGAACTGTGTTCCGTCAATTGATTGGTTAAAAAACTTTGTCGGTTTAAAAAAAACGCAAAAAAAGCAAAAAAAAACCTTCAAAGAAAAGTGTGAAGCAAAAGCAATGACAAAACCGTTGCCAAAAAAGGTTTATTTAAGCTGATCAAATGGCGTTACCATGGCTAAACACGACCAAGCTCCCGTTAGGTGTAACTATGGTTCTAGTCAGCCAGGTCCCCAAATGAAACCATGGCATTTATGCCGACCAAATGCCATGGTCATGGTTCGGGTTCGACCAAGCCCCCAAGTGATTTTGTGGCCTTAGGCCGATCAAGAGGCATGACTGGTTCAGACATGACCAAGTCCCCAAGTGATCTGGTGGCTTTCACCTATCAAGAGGCATGGTATTGGTTCGGACACGACCAATCCTCCAAGTGATATAACACGATGCTTTTAGCAAAGCGAACTCAAGGGGTAAACCGGAAGCTGCTTTAAAACAACTCCATGTAACCACACATGATGTAAAAGAACAGATACCCCGCTTTAGCTGAGGTTCCGGTTTATTATAGTTAATATATACATCGCTGTAATATGTACATAAGTAGAACCAATGGCTCAGGTATAATAAGGCCGAAGATGAGCTATGTTCCACGGCCTATTGGTCTCCTCCTGTGATGTGCGTGAGTCCTTATGTTCTCGAATATCGATCAGATAGTATGACCCGTTGTGCAGATTCTTGCTGACCACGAAAGGCCCCTCCCAAGGTGGGGATAACTTATGCATACCAGTCTGATCTTGGATGAGCCGAAGCACCAAATCTCCCTCCTGAAAGGTTCTGGTTCTGACCCAGCGACTGTGATAATGACGAAGATCCTGCTGGTAAATCGCCGATCAGGCGGCTGCGATGTCACGCTCTTCATCCAACCGGTCCAAAGCATCTTTCTGTGCTGTCCCGTTGTCCGCTTCAATATAAGCCGTTACACAAGGTGAATCATGACGCATATCACTGGGGAGAACCGCCTCCGCTCCATAAACCATGAAGAACAGTGTGTATCATGTTGATCTGTTGGGTGTTGTATTGATGCTCCATAGCACAGATGGTAATTCTTCTACCCAACAACCCAGCGTTCTCTGCAAAGGAACCATGAGCCGGGGCTTGATGCCTCTCGGGATCTCTTGATTCGCTCTTTCTGCTTGACCATTGGACTGTGGATGTGCCACTGATGAAACATCGAGCCGGATGTGCTCCCGTTTGCAGAACTCCTTCATAGCATCTTTGGACAAATTGGTACCATTATCTGTGATAATACTGTGCGAAAAACCAAACCGGAAAATCACCTTTTTGATGAACTGAACCGTCGTGGCCGCATCACACTTGCTAACAGGTTCTGCCTCCACCCACTTTGTAAACTTGTCAACCACCACCAGGAGGTGGGTCTTCTTATCTTTGGACCTTTTGAAAGGCCCAACCATATCCAGCCCCCAAGTCGCAAACGGCCAAGTAATTGGAATCATTCTCAATTCTTGAGCCGGTACATGAGCACGTCTTGAAAACCTTTGGCAACCATCACATCGTCTGACCAGATCCTCCGCATCAGCATGAGCAGACCAATAGAAGTCATGGAGAAACGCTTTAGCCACCAGAGACTTTGAACCGGCGTGGTGACCACAATCTCCTTCATGGATCTCACGCAAAATTTCACGGCCTTCTTCAGGGGACACGCAACGTTGAAAAGCTCCTGATACACTGCAATGATGCAACTCGCCATTGATGATAGCCATGGACTTGGATCGCGGGATTATCTGTCGGGCCAGAATCTCATCCTCTGGCACCTCGCCCTGGTTCTTGTACGCCAGGTAAGGAAGCGTCCAATCCGGAATAACATAAAGAGCTGCCACCAATTGAGCCTCCGGATCAGGAATAGCCAAATCCTCTTCACCAGAGATCTTCACCGACGGGTTGTGCAGCACATCCAGAAAAACATTGGGCGGGACCAGTTTGCGCTGAGAGCCCAACTGGCTTAAAGCGTCTGCCGCTTCATTTTTCCGCCGGTCCACGTGGTCCACCTGATAGCCTCTGAAATAACCTGCAACAATGTCCAGCTCATGACGATATGCTACCATGAGTGGGTCCTTGGAGTCCCAAGTGCTAGACACCTGCTGAGCCACAAGGTCCAAGTCACCGAAGCACTTAACTCGACTTAGATTCATCTCCTTAGCAATCCGGAGACCATGGAGCAAGGCTTCATACTCAGCTGCATTGTTAGTACAAGGGAACATTAAGCGGAGAACATAACAAAACTTATCACCTCGTGGGGATGTTAATACGGCTCCAGCCCCCGAGCCTTCCAATTGCCTGGATCCGTCGAAATGGATGGTCCAATACGTATGATCCGGCTTTTCTTCAGGTGCTTGCATTTCCGTCCAATCATTGATGAAATCAACAAGTGCTTGAGACTTAACCGCTGCCCGAGGCACATACTTCAAACCGTACGGCCCCAGCTCTATAGCCCACTTTGCAATCCGGCCAGTTGCTTCCCGGTTCTGGATGATATCTCCCAAAGGAGCAGAACTGACCACTGTAATTGGATGCCCTTGGAAGTATTGTTTAAGCTTTTGGCTTGCCATAAAAACTCCATACACCAGCTTCTGCCAACGCGGATACCTTTGCTTGGACTCAATGAGCACCTCGCTGATATAATAGACCGGACGTTGAACCAGATGCTCCTTACCTGCCTCCTTTCGCTCTACCACAATAGCCACGCTGACCGCCCGAGCATTAACAGCAACATATAGCAGCAACGGCTCCTTGTCAATGGGAGCAGCGAGCACAGGAAGATTGGCTAATTGCCGTTTTAAGTCCTCAAATGCTTCATCAGCAGCAGAACTCCAGACAAACTGATCCGTCTTTTTCAACATCTGATACAAAGGGATTGCCTTCTCACCGAGGCGACTGATAAACCGGCTTAACGCAGCAATCCGGCCTGCCAGGCATTGAACATCATTGATACACTTCGGTTTAGCGAGGGAGGTGATGGCTGTGATCTTCTCCGGATTAGCCTCAATTCCCCTATTGGACACCAAGAAGCCTAATAACTTGCCCACCGGTACACCAAAGACACACTTGTCCGGATTAAGCATCATCTTGTATGTCCTCGGGTTATCAAAGGTTTCCTTCAAATCATCAATCAAAGTCTCCTTCTCCCTGGACTTAACCACGATATCATCCACGTAAGCATGTACATTACGGCCAATCTGCTTGTGAAGACAATTCTATACACACCATTGGTAAGTCGCTTGGGCACTCTTGAGCCCGAAGGGCATAGACACATAGCAGAAGGCTCCAAAGGGAGTTATAAATGTCGTCTTCTCCTGGTCCTTAACTTCCATTTTGATCTGATGATAGCCAGAATACGCATCCAAAAAACTTAAACGCTCATAGCCCGCCGTAGCATCAATAATTTGATCAATACGGGGGAGAGCAAAAGGATCTGCTGGACAAGCCTTATTAAGATCTGTGTAATCCACACACATGCGCCAGGTGCCATTTTTCTTGAGGACCAGCACCGGATTGGCAAGCCACTCAGGGTGAAAAACTTCAACAATAAAGCCAGCTGCTAAGAGCCTGGCTACCTCTTCTCCAATTGCCTTGCGTCTTTCTTCATTAAACCGGCGGAGGAACTGTTTCACCGGTTTATATTTAGGATCCACATTAAGTGTGTGCTCAGCGAGTTGCCTCGGTACACCTGGCATGTCAGAGGGCTTCCATGCAAAAATGTCCCGATTCTCACGGATGAACTCGATGAGTGCACTTTCCTATTTCGGATCCAAGTTGGCACTGATGCTGAACTGCTTGGACGAATCACTAGGTACGAAGTCAACAAGCTTAGTTTCTGCTGCCAATTTGAACTTCAGGGCCGGATCATGATCCGTAGTTGGCTTCTTCAACGGAGTCATGTCCGCCGGATCAACATTGTCTTTATAGTACTTCAACTCCTCGGTGGCACAAACCGACTCTACATAAGCCGCATCTCCTTCCTCGCATTCCAAAGCAATTTTGCGGCTTCCGTGAACTGTTATTGTCCCCTTGTGACCCGGCATCTTGAGCTGCAAATACACATAACAGGGCCGAGCCATAAACTTGGCGTAGGCCGGTCGCCCAAACAGGGCATGATATGGACTTTGGATTTTCACCACTTCAAACGTCAATATCTCCGACCTGGAATCATGATCATCCCCAAAAGCCACTTCCAGAGCTATCTTACCAACAGGATATGGTGATCTGCCAGGCACTACACCGTGGAATACTGTATTAGATGGTTTGAGATTCTTATCTGTTAGTCCCATACGACGGAAGGTCTCATAGTACAGGATGTTAATGCTGCTCCCTCCATCCATGAGCACCTTGGTGAACTTGTAACCTCCCACCTGAGGTGCCACCACCAAAGCCAACTGACCCGGATTATCGACCTGGGGAGGGTGATCTTCTCTGCTCCATATGATTGGTTGTTCAGACCAACGTAGATAACGGGGTATGGCCGGTTCAACAGAGTTGACCACCCGCCTCTGAACTTTCCGGTCTCGCTTGTCCAAGCTAGTGGTGAAGACATGCTACTGCCCATTACTCAACTGCTTTGGGTTGCTCTGGCAACCTGACTGTTGCTGCTGCTGGTTGTAACCACCCTGGTTGTTCTGACTATTTTGACCATTATGTCCGCCCGGATTATCATTGAATCCTGAACCGGAACTTCCTCCTCCATAACCCGGCCCGGATCCCGAGCCACCGCCAGATTCGTGATCATACCGGAAATTATTAGAATTCTTGAACTCCTGCATAATAAAGCAATCTTTCCAAAGGTGGTTTGCCGGCGCCTCCTTCGTCCCATGTCTTGGACAGGGCTGGCTTAGCAGATAGTTCAGGTGGTTTGGGTTAGGGTTGGGCGCTCCATTACGATTTTTCGGCCTACCCTTGCGTCGCTGGCCATTGTCCTGTGCGTTGGCATTAGCCACAAAGTCCATGTTACCATCCACTTTACGCTTGCCTCCTCCACCATTGCCTGCCCAGTGATGCTGCTGACCTTTGGAGCTGCTGTTCTTCTTCCCCTTCCCTGTCTTGTCATCATCAGATTCGGGATCCTTGGTGCTATCAGAATCAGCATACTTCACCAAAGCGGCCATGAGGGTCCCCATGTCGGTGCAATGATGCTTCATCCGTCCCAACTTCAGCTTCAAGGGTCCAAACCGGCAGTTGCCTTCTAGGGTTAATACTGTAGTGTAAGTGTTGATGCGGTCTGAGGAGTGCAACACTTGTGAAACCCGGCGCACCCAATGAGTCGTTGACTCTCCTTCCTCCTGGACGCATGCAGCTAAGTCCACTATCGACATAGGTTGTTTACAGGTATCTTTGAAATTGCTGATAAACCAGGCTCATAATTGGGCCCATGAATTGATAGAATTAGCCGACAAGCTTTTTAACCAAGTATGGGTCGTTCCTTCGAGCATCATGGTGAAGTATTTCGCACACGCCGCGTCATCCACATCAAGCATCTCCATGGCCATCTCATAGCTCTCCACCCATGTCTTTGGAGGTTGATCCGCCGTGTAATTTGGTACCTTACGCGGGCCCTTGAAATCCTTGGGCAGGTGCACGTTGCGTAAAGCGGGGATAAGGCAAGGCACCCCCAAAGAACTAGAAGTAACACCAGGTTCAGTCAAGGTGGTTGGACGAACCGGCGTGAGCTGCCGAGCCTGCTGCTGTGTGGCTAACTCGGCCTCCCTGCGCGCGCGGGCCCGGTCCACCACTCCCTGAGCATCATCAGCACCCCCACCGGGTTCTTGTCACGGGGTGCCCCACGTCGTTCATTACTCGACACTGCCGGTTCATCCATGTGTCTGCTATAGCTCCGGCTTGAACGGGGGGTAGAGTGGATCCGGTCGCGGCTGTACGAGTATGCTTCCTGTTGGGCCAAAGCTGTCCTCAGAAGTTCCTTGACCCGTCGCGTCTCCACTGCCTGTGGCGAGTCACCTTCAACTGGAATGGCCTCCAGCCGTGCAGCAGCGGCAACAAGATTGTCCATTGGGTTGGAGTAGTGACCCGGAGGTGTTAAAGCAGCCTAAGGTACGACGGTGTTTTGATGAGGCGGGTCCATCTGACGAGGCTGAACCGGATCACCGATCCCAGGGGCTTCTGCCTGGTTTCCCTCCAGCCGATTGCCTGCTCTTGGTCCTAGAGTGTTGAAAAGATCTCTGGCCTCGAAAACCGGAGGTAAGCGGGATCGGTGCTTTCTCCTCATGACTTCATGCGACGCGCTATGGTCTAACATAAGCTTGTAGGCCTGTGCATCTAAAGCGGCCTGCTCTGAGGCCATCCTGGTGTCCTCAGCCGCCAGATCCGCCTTGGCCTGGGTGATCTGTTCCATTACCTTTGCAATCTCCGTGTTGTGAACGTCCTGATCCGGCGGATTAACTTCCGCCATAAGCACAGCCAACACATCAAATAGTTCTGATAGAACCTGAGCCGGAGGGCGCACAGGGCCTCCTGCCCCGGCAGCCGTCGCCGCTGCTGAACCGGAGATCGTTGCCGCAGCTGTCGAAGAATGAATCGCTGCTTGTGTTCCGGCCATGAATATTCCAACCCGGTTTGGCAGATCAGAGGGGTCCGGAATACTATCGCCATCGGAACAACTCCCAATCCGGCCATCTTGTAGCTGATAAAGAGATTCGGTTTCTCCGGTCGAAGATTCGTCATCGGAACAAACGACGGTCGCGCTGCGAAATTCCGATCCATCCTCATAACTTCCTCCATGGATGACTCCCATGAAGGCACGCTTCATGGCCGGTTTAACCCGGGCGGATCGCGCACGATGAGCCGTCTCGACGAGGTCGGTGCAGATGTCCAGCTCAGGGCCCGGTTCAATAATCTTGCCAATGAAAATGTGAATGCTACCAAAGGGGACCCGATACCCGTACTCAATTGAGCCGGCCTCGGGGCCCCAGCCTGCGTCGTCGATGTAGAGCTTACCACGACGACTCTTAGTCATCCGGCCTACAGCGTAGCCCTCGAGTCCTTCAAAGCAGCCCTCCAAGAGCCGAAAACCATCGTGCGACGGCCCCACGGTGGGCGCCAACTGTCGTGGTTTTGTCACGGCAGATGTCCTAGAGAAAGGACTTAGTCGTGGAGCCATTGCGACGGGTTAGCTTGAAGGGGTTAAAGCGGACACAAGGACGCAAGAGAGTTTATACTAGTTCGGCCCCTTTGATGAAGGTAAAAGCCTACGTCTAGTTGTTATGGAATTGATGGGGTTTCGATGACTAGGGAGCAAACAAGCTTCGCCTATGTCTCGAGTTGTTTGTCTGTTGTCCCTGAACCGCCGCCGGGTCGTCCCCTTATATACACGGGCGACTCCCGTCGGCTTACGGAGTCCCAATACCGGCTCATAGATGTGTCCGGTTTGGTCTCTGCTTATTCCTAACTTACAATACAGGTTAACTACTAACGCCGGTTTACGGCTACAGGCCTCGAACCGACCATGGGCCTTGAGCCCTCCTCTGTCTTCTTGGGCTTTAACATACTTAACTACTGACGAAGTTAACCCAGCCAAGATAGGCCGGTTTATGCCCAGTAGTAATATCCCCAACAGACCCACTCATCATCTGAGTCTTCGAACATGCTTCTGAAGCGAGAAAGGCATCATTTCACCCTCGCGGAAGAACGGGTGTACATGACATCGAACTCACCTGTCACATCCCTAGTTCTGACAATGCCTAGTGCATGCATTAGAGTGTTGCATCATGTTTAAATTTCATCTAAACCTGAAATGGGGATTGACTAAACCCTAGCACCAAATTAATTCAACTAGGGTCAAAATAAAATCTTTTTCATTAAACCCAAAATGCCCTCTAAAAATGTTCAACATTTCTGGTTTGAGGTGAAAGCATCTACCAAAATGATTTATATTTTTACAGGACATATTGGGCTCTGAATTAAATTATACTCTATTTGCATTTGGGCATTTAAATGCTATAAAATATTCTAAATGCCCAAATAATTCTGAAAATAAGTGTGGGCTGTTGGAAATAATCTAAATAGAGCCCCTGTTTATTCCAGGATTTTTTTTAAGATGCCTAAGTATTTTTAACAAAGCCCTACAGTTGCAGAAATAATAGAAAACAGAAAATAAAAAGAGAGAGAGAGACTACCTGGGCCACTTACCTGTAGCCGGCCCAGCTGGCCAGCTCCTCCTGCTGGCCCAGCCCACCGCCGCCTCCCTCCCCCTGTCGACTTCCTCCTCTGCCAGGAGGACGGGCACGCGCCCGGCGCGCGCGGCCACGCGCCCCGGCCACCTCCTCCCTGCTTCGGCCACCTCCTGCCTCCCTGCTTGCCTCCACTACTCCCTGGAGACGCCACGCGGCCCCCACGAACTCCCTCACTCTCCCGTATCTCTCCCTCCGTCCCTATCCCCTCTGCTCTCTCTCTCTCACGATCGACCACGAGCACCCGAGAGCACCGACGAGCTCCACCGCGGCCAGTGTCCACCCCTCGCCTCGGCGATGCTTCCAGAGGAACCGCCGCGCCTTCCTCTTCGTCCCCACCAACTCACGTGACGCCGGGAGCCCTACATCGCCGCCCACGTCGCCGTTCCCCTCCTCGGCCACCGGAACTCGCCGCCGTTCGATTCGCCGGCTCCGGACCATCCCCGGCCTCGTCTCCGCCTCGAATGGATCCGCTGTGAGCCTCCGCTGCCTCTCCTGTGCTCGCCCCCTCCGTTCTCGCCCCCTAGCCCCATCTCCCACCGCGGCCGAGAGCTTCTCGCCGCCGGCCATGGCGTGGCCGTGGCCACAGCCACCGCAGCTCGTTCCCGAGCCCACCATCGTGATCAGCACGATCGCATGAAACCGTAGACACCCACAACGCCTCCTCCCGTGCTCTGTAACGCCACCCCGAGATTGCCCGAGCTCCGGCAGCCGCAAAAGAGCTCGCCGCCGGCAGCTCCGGCCACCCCGCGCCTTTCCGTCGCCTTCTCCGGATGCGCACGAGCACTAGGAACCCACAGAGCCTCTCCGCGCGGCGTTTGGACGCCGGAGCAAGAAACCCAAGGGTCTCCGCCGTCTCGGCCTTGCCGGCGTCAAGCCGCCGGCGGGTTAGGCCCCGCTGACCAGGGGTTTGACCCCCCCTGGGTCGATGACAGGTGGGGCCATCCCCCCCTGTTAATTAAGTTTAGTCTATTTTAACTAATTACCCCCTCTGCTGACACTGACATGCGGGCCCAGGCTCTAATTAAATTAGGTTAGTTAGTTAGTCACTGACGTGTGGACCCCACACGTCAGGTTTGACTCTGGGCGACCCAGTTGACCTGCTGACGTCATGATGATGTCAGGCTGACGCAATAAGTATTTCTGGATTTAATAATAATCAGGAAATTCCAGAAAATTGCTAAAACTTCAAAAAATCATAGAAAATTAACCGTAACTCCAAATTAAATAATTTATATATGAAAAATTATCAGAAAAATTCAAGGAATCCATCTGTACCATTTTCATGCATGTTAGAACAACTTATAGCTGCTGTTTAGCACAAATCAATTAAATGGCATTTGAATAATCACATATGGAGTTTGAATTTGAATTTTGTATTCAAACCAACTTCATTTAATCTGTTGCTAGTTGCATTAGCCCAAAACACATTCATTTTGCCATGTCATGATCATGCATCACATTGTGCATTGCATTGATTGTGTTCCCTTTTGTGTTGCCGGTATTGTCCCCTCTCGATAGACGTGATATCGATGATGTGATCGTTGACACTGATGAAGACTCAATGCTATCTTCAGAAGTGCCAGGCAAGCAAAACCCCCTTGTTCATTCCGATAAAATCCCACTCTCTCGCTCCTGCTCTCTTTTACTGCATTAGGACAACAACGACATATTTGATACTTGCTGCGGTAGCTGAACCCTTTATCCTTTGCATGACCTGTCATTGCCACAGTAAATAGATGAAACCCACTAGCATGAGTAGGAGTTGTTTGAGCCCTGTTGTGCCTACTCATTCATGTTTGTTTGTCATGCCTGCTACTGCTTAGAGTTGAGTCAGGTCTGATTCATCGGGGATGAATCAGAGGTGTGTGAACATGTCCTACTGTGTGTGAGCTAAGTGTGTGAACACGATTTGGTAAAGGTAGCGGTGAGAGGCCATG
>NC_041384.1:421531182-421539325 GCF_002162155.2 Triticum dicoccoides
TGTAGGAGTACATGGTGGGTTGTCTCATTGCAGCCGTCCTCAGGAACTGAGTTCTGTGTTTGTGATCCATGATCAGTTACTACCACACATTGGGCTCCGGGCGCTCCAAGCTCTCTCGACTTATTAATCAACATGATCTCTGTCCAGGAGTTGCAACTAGTTTCTGGTGTTTGTAGGTAGTGTTAGTAGTCTACCAAGTGGCACCCGGTACAGGTGGGCTTGGGACAGACTAGGCACAGTGGCACGGTGTACCAAGTGGCACCCGGTTGGTGGGCTTGGGAACCCTGCACACATCGTTTGGGGCCGTGAGCGACACCCCGGCCGGATCTCCTTGCGGATGGAACCCGAATAGGCGATAAACCTGGACTAGAGACTTGTTCGGTTAGTCAGGTCGTGGCCGACTCCCTCGCCCGGCTTCCGCTTGAAGGATGCCGAGGTACAAGACGTGTACAGGGCGGTAAGTGGCGAAAGAGTGTGTGAAGAAGTACACCCCTGCAGGGTTAACATCATCTATTCGAATAGCCGGATTCCTCGGATATGGAAACTTGGACCACATTGCATAGTTCATAGACAAGTGGAAGTGGATACTCTAAATTACGCAAGATAAGCGTGAGTGCTATGGATGGCGTTCTCGTAGGGAGACGGGAGCGGATCCATAGTGGTGTATTGTTATGGTGAATATGTGGACTCGTGTGCGCCACCTCAAAAGAGTCGCTTGCAGTCGTAGTTAGGATAGCCACCGAGTCAAAGCTGGCTTGCTGCAGTTAAACCCCACCACCCCTTTGTTGATAATGATGCATATGTAGTTAGTTCTGATGTAAGTCTTGCTGGGTACATTTGTACTCACGTTTGCCTATTTTATGTTTTGCAGAGAGACTTCAGTCTCACTAGTAGTTCCGCTTGGACTTCGACGTTTAGCTTGATACCTCAGCTACGATCTTGTGCCCTCGGCAGGATCTGGTAGATAGTCAGGCTTTTCAGCCTTTTTCATTTATAGATGTCTGTACTCAGACATGATAGCTTCCGCTTGTGCTTTGATTGTATGCTCTGAGTGTTGGGTCATGAGACCCATGTTTGTAATGTCTCGCTCCTCGGAGCCTATTGAATAAACTACTTGAGTCGTAGAGTCATTTTGTGATGCCATGTTGTATTGCACATATCGAGCATATTGTGTGTATGTTATTGAAATGCTTGGTATGTGTGGGATCTGACTATCTAGTTGTTTATCTTTAGTAGCCTCTCTTACCGGGAAATGTCTCCTAGTGTTACCGCTGAGCCATGGTAGCTTGCTACTGCTCTGGAACACTTAGGCTGGCCGGCATGTGTCCTTCTTCGTTCTTGTGTCTGTCCCTTCGGGGAAATGTCACGCGATGAATACCGGAGTCCTGTTAGCCCGCTACAGCCCGGTTCACCGGAGTCCTGCTAGCCCAGTGCTACAGCCTGGATTCACTCGCTGATGACCGACACGTTCGATGTTGGGTCATGGATGCCTGTCCCTGTAAGTTTGTGCCACTTTGGGTTTACGACTAGCCATGTCAGCCCGGGCTCCTTACCATATGGATGCTAGCGACACTATCATATACGTGTGCCAAAAGACGCAAACGGTCCCGGGCAAAGGTAAGGCGACACCCGTGGGAATACCGTGCGTGAGGCCGCAAGGTGATATGGGGTGTTACATGCTAGATCGATGTGGCATTGAGTCGGGGTCCTGACAGCGTTGGTATCAGAGCTTGACTGCCTGTAGGATTACCAAGCCAAACTGGTCGAAGTTGAGTCTAGAAATTCTTTAGTTATATAAGGGAATTGATTGTGGGATGGAACGTAAGGCTCTTTTTACTCCTTATACCTTATGGCCTTCTGATCTGAGTCATCATCTTCTCCTCTACGGGGTTTAAGAACTAGGCTATCTCTTCTTTCTATCAGGATCACGTGTTACTAATCCGTAGACTTATAAGATTGTTGATTCAAGCCTCAGTTCAGTTTCTACTATCTTCTGTACGTTAACTGTTGATCTCGAAACCTTGATATTGTGCTTCTGAGTGGTTATGCCACCATTTTTGTGAATGTCTCAAATCTTTTCTGAGCATTTACAGCCGTTATGATGTCCGAGTCATCCCAGGTTTCTAAATAGTCGGATGCATTTGCAAATCCCTTCCTCCTGTTTCCGATGTGCCTTTGGTCAGATTAATCACACAAATTAGTGAGTTGAGGTACTTTATTGCCTCGACATATATGTTGGAATAATTATTATGACCCTAGGTGTTTTAGGGAGTCACCTAGTAAGCTAGCAACGTTTTGTGTTCCCAGTGTGATGATTCTGGCCTTTATTCTCGAAAGCATCCCGTGATGCCACATAGTTAGTAGGTATTCTACTCCTGGGTTTTGAACCCGAGATTCACTCTACCTACTTCATGTTGATAGTAATTGCTAGCGCCTTTAGGATATTAGTAACCTTTGCGATAGTCCTCGATGTTCGTGGTATCTTCTTCTTCCAAATACCATGAACTACTTATGGCAGAAGTTCCTCGTTGGACTGAATGATCACAACCAGAATGCTCTTGATGAGTTCTCCATTATATATTGTGACTCTGCCAGTTCAACCTTTCCGCATAGGTTATCCGGAAGAAACATGTTGAGCTCTGCTCGACATACTAATCTATGCATCCACAACTCAGAAATCATATGTCCTTTGAGTTGTCCCTCTTTAGTTGCATTCTGACCCTCGTCTATCAATTGATAGTCAAGAGTATGCGTGCGTTCGTTCATCGATGCCTATGACTCTTGTGGTCTGTCAAGCCATTCTATTCCGGAATGACTAGGAGAAACAAACTCCAGTACCTCTTCCATATCCAGGATTGGGTCAAAGAAGTTGTGCTCCGCAGATCAAAATGCCAATCTAGCTTCTGGTCTGCTCTACCCTGAAGTATTACCTTCTTTATGACAGGAATTTCATGAGAATTGCACCACCTTTTGTGAATTCTTGACATAGTGATACTTCTCGCCATCCTTTTCCATTCCTCGGTTCCGTGTTGTTGCAGCCGGAGTGCCGACAAGTGAACCATGATGTGTGAACTCAATACTCCTAGCAACCCCATTGCTTGGTAGTTAATGGACAATAATCCTATTCTTAGTATGTTGGTTATTGAATCACCATTCTAAGATTGATCGTGCTACCTTGTCCATCTTTCCGGTGCACCCTTCGATCAATGAGTTAGGATTGTGCCAATCCCTCGCTCTGTTGATCATATCGTCTTGCCCTGAAAAGCAAGATTGTTCTTGAGCTTAATAGCATATCGGTGGTTGTGATCTTCCGATTATCTTCTCGGAAGTATCACCGGGTCGTCACCGACCGCTATGTTGAGCTCGTAATCAAGTTGGTTTATCCTTGTAAACCACCCCTTCTCCGAGAGTCTGTGTTGGATACCCCTGAGCTAGATGGTTAAGCTGAACAGCAACTTGGAGAGTTGGAAGATAAAAGCTTGCCTAATTTAGTTCGTTCCAAAGGGATATTCTTGTGTAGTGTGTGTTGAAGAAAGGTGATATCTTCATCGATTGGTCCCTGTGGTCAGTTGCTGGATCTATTATCTTATCCAATCTTTGATTTGAGTATGGGCTATCGTCAAATCAAATCAGAACCAACGATATTCGTAATGTTGTCTTACTCGTGGTTTCCTCGAGCATACACCATTATATTCTTATGGGTCTGACCAATGCTATCACCGTGTTCACACGATGGTGGAAGTCCAGTGATATGGAAATTCCGATGAGTTGTTGTTGAGCCCATTTACAACATTCTTATCTCCTCCATGATGTTGTTGAACATCAAGTTAGTGTTGGAAACTTTTGGAAGCATTTCCTTCATGCTAGCTCATGAAGTACTTGTTTGATAAAAGGAGTGACTTCCTTTGATTCACGTGCATTTTGATGTAAGTTGCCGTCGTGAATTCGAGAAAGTTTGTTTTTGCTCCTTTGGAATCATCCCAAGTCGGTCATGCACGTGCGAAGAATTCTGTGGTCTGTTAGACTGATCATCTTTATTCCATATGTATATCCTAGCACACCAAGCCACTGATTGACTTGTTCAAGGAAAAGAAGTCTATGCTTGGGATCTAATCCATGGACTTGCGTAAAGACTTCGATATCCTCGATGATGGCTCCCAACCAGAACTCGGTAGTGTTTTATTGTAAGACTACCATGTGGGCATGCTTGTCTGGGACAACGTGTTCACATGTTTGTAGCAGAACCAGCTCATGTTTTGGAGCTTGCTATCGTAGTTCATTTCCCGAGAATCTCGCAACGTCATCTCGTCGATTTGTGTTGCAAACTTTCATTTTTCTTTCTAGACTTGATGAGTCTGGGATATCCTGACACCAACCAGATCTGAATCTCAGGCAGATATGATGGTTGGAACATTCTCCAAGAACTATAATATTGGTCCCTCGATAACCGGTAAAGTGGATGTCGTGGCCAACACACCCAGCCGGAAGACCTATTATTGTAGTATCTTGTTTGAGGAAGTTGGCCACCTCCCCATAGGGATTTCGTAGGATTTACTCCCTAGTTGCCCCTATGGATTTTTGTGTTCCCGAAGTCCGACCTTTACTTGATGTTCTAGATACCAAACCATTTCAATGAACGGGATACGCTAGCACATCAAGGAGAACATTAGAAGCGGAGTGCTAAATGTCTCTCGGTCGATCATCCAGATTTTATTTCCTTGGCCCCGTCAAGGGTGAAATCTGAGAAGGTGTTATCTTCCTTTGCATCTGCATCCTCCATCACCATTCATCATGGTAGCAAGTTGTGTTGCCAGAATCCTTGACACGGATATTGGTGGAATCTTGATGATTGTGGAAATGCTCAAGTTCTTGAGAGCACGCACAAGCGCTAGGTGTTATCTTCGGCACTAACTGGGTTTGCTCTCAGTTTCCTCAGCGATGCTATGACCTTTTCAAACAGTGAATTCACTCTCTATTGTTGGGTTCTTCCCCAGTTACCAGAATCATTCCCAGCATTTGCATTTTGTTCCCAGCTTGCACCACCAATGTGCCATTCTACCATGGGTCTCTTCCATTTCCGGTGATAAGCAAATTCATCCATTACGTTGTCTTCAACAAGGTAATCCACATCATCCAAGTCCGAGTATGCCATTCTACCGACCCCCTCCAAACGATCGCTCGAGAATTGCCTTAGGCTGGTTTAAAGAGTTTCAATGATCTCTGAATCAAAAGTAATTCTTTTTGCCACTTAAGGGGATATCTCTACGAGTCACCTTCCCTAAGGTGTATCGTTATGGTATCATGGCAACTCAACTCCTCGCTACGTTGGCAATCGTTTACCACCTTTTTAAGCGTGAAATTGTTGTCCACCTAGTGAACCTTCGTCATCCGTTTCTTTCCACCCCTCTTGATGTGTATCTCGTGTCTCAACCCGAGAGATGGTCCTATGTCTCATTCCGTGAGTTGTTCGATCTTCGAGAAGATCGACCCTTCTAGAGTCTCCTTCTTCCCTCCATGTCATGTTGACAGGGTTTTCAAGGCAAGACTTCAAGGCAATGATGGTGAATGAATCAACGTTCAACTGAAGTGCACCCTGGATCGTGAAGATTATACTAGTCTGCGTTACCTTTCACCTTACCCTACGCTGGAATCTCGAGACGAGATTCTTGTTTAGTGGGGGTGAGTTGTCACATCCCTAGTTCTGACAATGCCTAGTGCATGCATTAGAGTGTTGCATCATGTTTAAATTTCATCTAAACCTGAAATGGGGATTGACTAAACCCTAGCACCAAATTAATTCAACTAGGGTCAAAATAAAATCTTTTTCATTAAACCCAAAATGCCCTCTAAAAATGTTCAACATTTCTGGTTTGAGGTGAAAGCATCTACCAAAAATGATTTATATTTTTACAGGACATATTGGGCTCTGAATTAAATTATACTCTATTTGCATTTGGGCATTTAAATGCTATAAAATATTCTAAATGCCCAAATAATTCTGAAAATAAGTGTGGGCTGTTGGAAATAATCTAAATAGAGCCCCTGTTTATTCCAGGATTTTTTTTAAGATGCCTAAGTATTTTTAACAAAGCCCTACAGTTGCAGAAATAATAGAAAACAGAAAATAAAAAGAGAGAGAGAGACTACCTGGGCCACTTACCTGTAGCCGGCCCAGCTGGCCAGCTCCTCCCGCTGGCCCAGCCCACCGCCGCCTCCCTCCCCTTGTCGCCTTCCTCCTCTGCCAGGAGGACGGGCACGCGCCCGGCGCGCGCGGCCACGCGCCCCGGCCACCTCCTCCCTGCTTCGGCCACCTCCTGCCTCCCTGCTTGCCTCCACTACTCCCTGGAGACGCCACGCGGCCCCCACGAACTCCCTCACTCTCCCGTATCTCTCCCTCCGTCCCTATCCCCTCTGCTCTCTCTCTCTCTCACGATCGACCACGAGCACCCGAGAGCACCGACGAGCTCCACCGCGGCCAGTGTCCACCCCTCGCCTCGGCGATGCTTCCAGAGGAACCGCCGCGCCTTCCTCTTCGTCCCCACCAACTCACGTGACGCCGGGAGCCCTGCATCGCCGCCCACATCGCCGTTCCCCTCCTCGGCCACCGGAACTCGCCGCCGTTCGATTCGCCGGCTCCGGACCATCCCCGGCCTCGTCTCCGCCTCGAATGGATCCGCTGTGAGCCTCCGCTGCCTGTCCTGTGCTCGCCCCCTCCGTTCTCGCCCCCTAGCCCCATCTCCCACCGCGGCCGAGAGCTTCTCGCCGCCGGCCATGGCGTGGCCGTGGCCACAGCCACCGCAGCTCGTTCCCGAGCCCACCATCGTGATCAGCATGATCGCATGAAACCGTAGACACCCACAACGCCTCCTCCCGTGCTCTGTAACGCCACCCCGAGATTGCCCGAGCTCCGGCAGCCGCAAAAGAGCTCGCCGCCGGCAGCTCCGGCCACCCCGCGCCTTTCCGTCGCCTTCTCCGGATGCGCACGAGCACTAGGAACCCACAGAGCCTCTCCGCGCGGCGTTTGGACGCCGGAGCAAGAAACCCGAGGGTCTCCGCCGTCTCGGCCTCGCCGGCGTCAAGCCGCCGGCGGGTTAGGCCCCGCTGACCAGGGGTTTGACCCCCCCTGGGTCGATGACAGGTGGGGCCATCCCCCCCTGTTAATTAAGTTTAGTCTATTTTAACTAATTACCCCCTCTGCTGACACTGACATGCGGGCCCAGGCTCTAATTAAATTAGGTTAGTTAGTTAGTCACTGACGTGTGGACCCCACACGTCAGGTTTGACTCTGGGCGACCCAGTTGACCTGCTGACGTCATGATGATGTCAGGCTGACGCAATAAGTATTTCTGGATTTAATAATAATCAGGAAATTCCAGAAAATTGCTAAAACTTCAAAAAATCATAGAAAATTAACCGTAACTCCAAATTAAATAATTTATATATGAAAAATTATCAGAAAAATTCAAGGAATCCATCTGTACCATTTTCATGCATGTTAGAACAACTTATAGCTGCTGTTTAGCACAAATCAATTAAATGGCATTTGAATAATCACATATGGAGTTTGAATTTGAATTTTGTATTCAAACCAACTTCATTTAATCTGTTGCTAGTTGCATTAGCCCAAAACACATTCATTTTGCCATGTCATGATCATGCATCACATTGTGCATTGCATTGATTGTGTTCCCTTTTGTGTTGCCGGTATTGTCCCCTCTCGATAGACGTGATATCGATGATGTGATCGTTGACACTGATGAAGACTCAATGCTATCTTCAGAAGTGCCAGGCAAGCAAAACCCCCTTGTTCATTCCGATAAAATCCCACTCTCTCGCTCCTGCTCTCTTTTACTGCATTAGGACAACAACGACATATTTGATACTTGCTGCGGTAGCTGAACCCTTTATCCTTTGCATGACCTGTCATTGCCACAGTAAATAGATGAAACCCACTAGCATGAGTAGGAGTTGTTTGAGCCCTGTTGTGCCTACTCATTCATGTTTGTTTGTCATGCCTGCTACTGCTTAGAGTTGAGTCAGGTCTGATTCATCGGGGATGAATCAGAGGTGTGTGAACATGTCCTACTGTGTGTGAGCTAAGTGTGTGAACACGATTTGGTAAAGGTAGCGGTGAGAGGCCATG